>NC_080181.1:44904941-45098997 GCF_950295315.1 Erinaceus europaeus | reverse complement strand
AAAGTTGGTGCTATAGACAACTCTGGGATAGTAATTAGGAATACAATGTTAGCAGACACCTGGTTTGATTAAATTTTATTTGTTGAAAGATCTTTGGGTTTGGCATATTTAAAAATAGTCTGCATTCTTGGGGGGGGGGTGAAGACCTTTTTATTCTCGGTTATCTTAGAAATATTTCCTCTTTTGTAATTGTCACTAGTGCTGTCTTTGGTGTTTCTACAAGTTTCTGATTGAATTGAGCTTATTTTTGATGAGTCTCTTAATTGAAAACATGATTCCAAAATCCAGGGGTGATCTGTAAACATTGAGCACATTTTGTTTTGGATCTCTGTCCTATAGAAGGTTCTGGTTGCTCTGTAATGTCATGATCAGTTGTGAAGTTTACTGTGAAGATTGTTTTTTGGAAGGGGTCTCATTTATTCTTAAAAATAAATGAACATTTTAGGCTTATAGTAATAACGACTTTCTGGTGTGCCCTTTTGGTAACTGATGGTGATAAGATGTTATCTAGAACCTGGGCTTGCTCTAATCCATGTCTGCATTTTTCATAGCTAGCTTCTTTAATATTTGAATGGACTCTGTACACCTATGTAAGTTGGTATGTGTTTGTTAAGAGCATTTCAGTAGGAGACAAAAAGAATCATAAAGTCATTAGAACTTAATTAGGTCCTTCTAACTTCTCAAATACACTGCCCTGGAAAGTGTAATGTTTTCTAAGCTGTTAAGGGTCCAGCAGACTGAGAAATACGTAATGATTTGGGTTTTGAGATTGCATTCTACATTCCACAAGTACTTCCTCAATATCTAGTATGTACCAGGTACTGTTGTAGCTGGTGGAGATAGAGCAGCAAACATTTCTCTGTCCTCAAGCATCATTTGAATGCTGTGAGCAAATAGCAAGAAATAAAATACTAGGGCATGATGAGAAATGCCAACATCTGTAACTTGGTATTTCTGGATCATAACCCCTTTTCCCCCAAAGGAACAACTTTTGTAGCTAATCTTACATGTCAGTCATGTTCCTAATTTTTCTTGATAATTTTACCACTTAACTATGCATTGTATAAACACTAATGTCGCCTATGAACTTTACACAGTCTCTTCCGGTGTGGTTTCTGGTGTGTTTTGTATTGCTTTTGCTCAGCTTCATGTTTGTGACATATAGTGGCTGTTGTGGGTAATGATAGACAACAGTTTTCATTATACTCATGTATAAATTCATAGTATTCTATCGCCCGAGTTCTTACTGTTAAGTTGACATTGGGAGAAGTACTTTGAAATAGACTTCTATAGTGCTTGGAAGAACAATATCGTAGTTCTCTGAGGGGCAAGCATGTTATTGAGTACTAACAACTAGGTGAAAAAATGGCAAACTGCTTTTGATAAACATGTTGTTTATCTTGAAAGGATAGTTTTGATTTTGAAGGCATTTCCTGACTGAAGTGTAAAAACTCATCATCTCAAAGTATGTTTTAGCAGGTAGCCATTAAATTGAATCTAATTAGACCAGTAATAGGCACCATCAGAAGAACATGCTTTGGGGCCAAGAGACGGCTCACCTATGAGCCACTCGTGCAACCCTGGGCTTGAGCCCCGGCATCGGGAGCTCCTTGAATGATAAAGCAGAGCTGTGCTGTTTGTCATCTTCCTCTATGTCTGTCTCATCCTGTAGTTTTCTCTTTCTGAAATGACAAAATTGGCCCTGGGAGACCACTCAAACCATGTTATTATATACTCGTGTACGCTTTGGACACTATTAAAAGGAAGGAAGTGAAGAAAGGGGCACTTTTGTGAAAACCAAATAAAAATAAATCAGTCGTTGAAAGTGTAATTGTAGGGAATCTTTTCCCATTGGTTTCATGTAAAGATACTTTGGAAGATTTGTGTACTTCAAAAAAAAAAAAAATCTCAGTGTTGGAGTACTTGCTTAAACAAACGTGCCAACCCAAATACATTGTGTTCCTATAAAGGGAGGAGAATAGTAGTCATGACAAGGAGAGTAACAGTGTAGTGAATGTGAGAGACATGTGCCAGTAATAACTAACGGCCCCACTGTCGGTCACTGGCTCTGTGACAAGTGCTAAGCTGTGTTGTGTGTGCTGTCTCATTTGACCCTCAGTTCTCTCGGGCACTTCCACTATCTCTGTTCCCTAAGTGAGAACTCTGAAATGAAATAACCTGTGTTAGCTAGTCACACACCTGTGCTCAGCCACTCTGTAATCCTGACATGCACACGCTTAAACTTCCAAGTGTTCAGGTGGAGTGCCTGCGGGTTGAGTGTGGAATGGTGTCAGGTGAGTCTTCCACCAGAGAAGTAGCATGAATCATCTTTTAAAAGCTGGAAGGGGATCCAGCCAAGGAGCACAAGCTTGTCTGAAAGGAGTAGCTATTGCTCAGCTCCAGCTGACTGTTGTCCTGGAGCAAGGCAGGCCAGATCTGCCAGTTTTTCAAGAGAGGTGGTAAATCCAGATTTTTATGTAAATTACCTTGACTTCAGTGATGCCAGCTGATTTAGTTGTTCATACCGTTTTATTGTGAAACACAATAGGTACATCAAAGTACAGAAGGCAAGTGCCTATGCGCACGTCGGCATTCATTATCTAGGTGAAGGGATAGAATTCCGCCAGCTGCTCAGAAGCTTCCTCTGAGGTATGTCTGTCTGAATGGAACCCCTACTGGACTGTTGAGTGTAGCTGCAGTTTCCGTCTCAAGGCCTTCTTTTCCAAAGAGTTGTGTCACTCTTCCTCATTGAAGAGTTTTTGCTGGCTCTGCATTTTCAGCAAAACTGCTTTCGCAAAACACTTTAATTTGGGCCTTTCTGATGGGGCGTTCGTACGGTCTTACTGTAGTTTTAATTTGCATTCTCCCACTAGATGAGCTTGAGCAACTTATAATGTGTGGTCTTTTGTGTTCTTTTCTTTGATACTATCTTTTCCTTACTGATGGCTGTCAGCTTTTTGGCTGTACTATAGTAGCTATATCTTTTCCAGCCCAGTGGCTCTCTTGATGATCTTTTGATGACTAAAAGTTCCTAGTGTGTTTGTGGTCTGAGTGTAGTGGCACACTGATAGGCCAGCAAGGAAAGAGGATTTGCAAGAGAAGGTCCTGCCAGATCCAGCATCGAGAGGGGCCAAGAAGAATAAGGAGTGGGAAGGTTATCCTCCAGTAGCCCTACATCTTCTGTATTCCAGTGTCTATGCATCCCGTGAGTACCCATTTATTGGGGAAACTGACGATCCTTCCTAGCCGACTGAATCCACATGGATCCCAGTCACTTTCAAAGCCAGCAACAAGCAGACATCAGGCTCAACCTGACGCTGTTGACTGGCTACGGAAGAAGGACAAACGCTAGAAGAAGAAGAAGTGTAGGCTCTGGGATCTGAATGTTGTTGGGTCTATCACTTAGTAGCTGTTGTCCTAACAGTGAAATGCACATATCTCAGGATTGTGTGCTCACTGAGGTGTCCACCCACAGTAAGCTGCTGCATTGGCTAAAGCTACTCTAAGCTATTGTGTTAGTTGTAACCATTAAAAAACATTTTAAGTGAAGTCTGTTTTAAGATTAGAAAAACACAGGATTTTTTGCTCGCTGCATTGCATGACTATTTTGCATAAATGACTTAAATATTCTGTATCTGATATTGGACAAACGTTAGCACGATGTGCTGCAACTCCAGAGAAGGACCTTGAGCCCCTGAGACGTGTTTGGAAAACTTATTCTGATAGCATACAGTTAGAAATAGTCTTTTATATTGAGAGATTAGGGACTAGAGATTAGAAACTATGTCAGGTCCAGTGCACCTGTCTCAATTGGTATATCCATCTGGTATGGTGCATGATTGATTAGATTTTTGCTAATCTGCTGAGCAGATTATCAAATTCCGTTTTTTTTTTTTCCTCTCCTGAATACCTTCTATCTTTCCATTTCTCTCAGCTGTATCTTCTCCTATGACAGCTCCCTATACCAGGAACAGCATGGATACATGCATGCTGTAATTAAAAAATAATAATAACAACAACCTTGTCTTTATTCTTTAAATATTTTTTAACTTTGATAGGACAGAGAGAAATTGAGAAGGAAAGGGGATAGAGAGGGAAAGACAGAGACACACTTGAAGCACTGTTTCACCACTTGTGAAGCTTTCCCCCTGATGGGGACGGGGGCCTTGAACCTCAGTCCTTGAGCATGGTAACAGGTGCACTTAACCAGGTGCATCACCACTCGGCCCCACAATTGTTTCTTTGTACAGCCTTTTAAGTAGTGTTATCCTACTCCTGCTCCTTCCCCTCTCCCCTCCTCCCTTCTCCATCCTCCCTCCTCTCACCTTCCTTCTTCCTTACATTTGGTTTCTCTAAAATGGGCTTTTCCAATTTCAAGTTTGATTAACACCTTACACACACACACACACACACACACACACTCTCTCTCTCTCTCCCCCCCCCCCTCTCTCTCTCTACAAATCCTACATCTTACTGCCTTAAAAAAAGGTCCAGATTCAGAATGTGATCAATACTGGGTTATTTGGCCCCTGCTTGCCCCTCCAGCCTCACCTTGCATCTTCATCCCCCTTGCTTCTGTTCTCAAGCTATGCTATTCCCTTTTTAGTTCCTAACAGGTACGGCTCTTCCTGCCAGCTTCCTTTTTGAGTTCTCATGATGCTGTTTTTGTTTCCTTGGTAGTACTCACTTAAGCCTGTGAGTGCATATTTAGTCTTGACATTTTTTTGATTATTCTGTTCTCCCACTAGACCCTAAGCTCCATGAGAACAACGGTCATAAATAATTGTGTCCTGTTCTTCCCAGAGCACAGCACAGTGTCTGGCATATAATAAACACTCAGGTGTTACTTATATTTGAATGAATGAATGAGAGCAGTGCTTCCTACATTAGAAGACCTGCCGATACTGTTTTCTTGTAAGTCACCAAGAGCCCTAAGTCACCTAGAGCCTAAGTCACCAAGGAATAAGATGAGAACTGTGTGGAAAGCTCCCTGTGCTTTCTCATTGTAGCACTTGAAACAACTTGCATTTATGTGTCTGCCGATTATTTGATTCATCTCTGGTGCCTAGACTCAAGCTGTCTTTCCCCCCTCTGTTAATCATCAACAGGTAATAGAGCAGCTTAAGTTCACCCTATACATTTCCAGAAGGTGCTAGTGTATCTCTAGGAGCAACTGTATTTTTCCTGTCTTGAAAGGAGAGGCAATTGGTGGAGAGGTAGTACTGTTGTTTGGGTCTTTGCTGGATCAGTATTTAATTCCAGGGCCTCCACTTAACCCCCCGCCTTTTTTTTTTTTTTACTCCAATTTTATTGCTGGGGTTCAGTGCCTACTGCTCCTGGAGTCTATTTCCCCCCCATCTTTGTTGCCCTTGTTGTTGTTGTTATTGCTGTTATTGTTGTTGGATAGGACAGAGAGAAATTGAGAGAGGAGGGGAAGACAGAGTGGGGGAGAGAAAAATAGACATCTGCAGACCTGCTTCACTGCCTGTGAAGCCACCCCCCTGCAGGTGGGGAGCCGGGGGCTGGAACTGGGATCCTTATGCAGATCCTTGTGCTTTGTGCCATGTGCACTTAACCCACCACTACCTACCACCCTGCCCGCCTCGCCTCCCCTTTTTAAAATGGAAGTATTTCACAGCCATACGTCATGAATCTCCACATTACCATCATGCAGAACAGTTGGCAATTTATAGCCAGTCCTGCTTCTTGTCTACTTCCACCCATTGTAACCTCCTTCCCCTCCTACTATTTTTTTTTTTTTAACAGAACACTGACTGCTCAGCTCTGTTTATGGTAGTGCAGGGGATTGAACCTGGACCTGGGGGCCTCATGTTGGAGAGTCAGTTTACATAACCATTATGCAGTTTCCCCTGCCCATCCTACCATTATGATCATTACTTTGAAGCAGACACCAGATTTGTCTTTTCATTTGCTCACTTTTGAGTATATGTCTTTAAAAGCTGAAATATATATTTTAAATATTTTATTTATTAATGAGAGAGGCAGAGAGAGAAAGAGAACCAGAGCATCGCTTCAGCACGTGTGCTGCCGGGGACTGAATTTGGGACCTCATGTTTCAGAGTCCAGTGGTTTATCCACTGCACATCGTCCTTGGCCACGATAAAAACCTTTTTTTTTTTTTTTTTTTTTTTACAAAGGCTGTGTTTTACAAAGGCTGTGTTTGTGTTTTTAAATCCTAACCCAAATTAATCAATGAAAAAGTTTCAATTATAAAGTTCAACTTTCTTTCTTTATTTATTTATTTACTGCTTCCAGGGTTTTTGCTGGGACTTGGTGCCTGCACTGCGAATCCACTGCTCCTGGAGGCCATTTGTTGCCCTGGTTGTTGTTATTTTTGCCATTGTTGCTGTTGTTGTTGGACAAGACAGAGAGAATTGAGAGAGGAGGGGAAGACAGAGGGGGAGACAAAGACAGACAGCAGACTAGAAGTGTGTCAGTTTTTGATTAATCTGATGTTGCATTACTGGTGATGTCAACCATGACCATTTGGTGAAGTACCTTTTCCCCCTTCGTGACTAATATCTTAGACAAGATACTTGGAAGTTGTTTCTTCTCCAACTTTTGCCCACTGATTAGACGAATTGATCTTGCCCACAGCAATGATTACTGTTTTCCCCTGCAGCGAGTTTATACTTCTTCCTTTCCTTCTGTATGTATTTGTTAGACTCCCCTATAAGGAAGTGCCTACCCCTTTCTCTCATTTCTTTATTTATTTATATCGGTATGCCTCTGCAGATATTTTATTCCAGGGATTACAATCTCTGACTAGCACTGTTTTGTTGCTCACATTGTTCCAGCTCTGTCCTCTGGAGATACTTCTATTTTGAGCACTTCCTTATTGTTGGTACAAGCATTCCAAGGTTGTGTTGTATAATCTCTTCCCTTGCCCTGGAATCTGTCACTGTCCAGGGAATCTTGGTCCTCGCGTTGGAGAATGGAACTGAGAAACCAGGATCTGTGTGCTCTTAGGCCTTTTCAGGGGTCAGAGTGCATCTATTTATTTTTATGCTAGACAGCTGTATATACACTGAAAGCCATGAGTTTACATGGACACCTGGACTCCATGGCATGTTTCATTCTAGTCTTCTTCCCTTCTTGTAACTTTCTCTGACAGGACAAATCAGCTACTTCTTTGGACTATATTCACTTACCTGTTTAATTCTAATTTACCCATAAAGTAGTTAAAGGGTTGTTAACCCATCCTACCCAATGTGTAAGAAGTGTTCTTCTTGCCTTTACTTTTGAAGTATCCAGTTAAAGCATAGTTTTGAAGTTTTGTTTCAGTCACCCACCATTTATGGAGTTTCACCCAGTGCCATGGTGCTCCTCTCCTATGTGGTGCAGAGGCTCAAATCCAAGACCTTCAAGACCTTGTTGTCTTGTTCAGGATGAACAGCCTCTCCAGTATTTCTTAGAAACTCAAAATGTTTTTTATTTCCTTACAACTTTGGATAACATTTAGAAAACCTTTTCCTACATTATAAAAAGAGTAACTAACTTGAATTTTCTTCTACCATTTGTATGACTTGTTTACATTCAGTCTCCTGAGTAATTTAGAATTTATTCATATGCTTCCACAATATAAATTTATGTTTTTCTTAAATGTCTGTCTAGTTTTGGCACCATTTATCAAGTATTGTAACTTTAACCCACTAATTTGAGAGGTTACCTTTTTATCCATTACTTTTCTTTTTTTAAAAAAAATTTTAATATTTATTTTCCCTTTTGTTGCCCTTGTTTTCATTGTTGTAGTTATTATTGTTGTTGTTATTGTATAGGACAGAGAGAAATGGAGAGAGGAGGGGAAGACAGAGAGAGGGAGAGAAAGACAGACACCTGCAGACCTGCTTCACCTCCTGTGAAGGGACTCGAACCGGGATCCTTACGCAGGTCCTTGTGCTTTGCGCCATGCTGCGCTACCGCCTGACTCCCTACTTTTCTTTTTTTTCCTGGGTTTCCTTCCACACTTTATTAATTGTACATACTTTGTAGTCTATCTTAATTAAAGTCTTAACTGATAGGGCTAGTTCCCCTCTGGGAGTTTTTCAGTTGTAGTGTTTTTTTTTTTTTTTTTTTTTTTGATTTTTTTTTTATTTTATTTAAGAAAGGATTAATTAACAAAACCATAGGGTAGGAGGGGTACAACTCCACACAATTCCCACCGCCCAATCTCCATATCCCACCCCCTCCCCCGATAGCTTTCCCATTCTCTATCCCTCTGGGAGCATGGACCCAGGGTCATTGAGGGTTGCAGAAGGTAGAAGGTCTGGCTTCTGTAATTGCTTCCTCGCTGAACATGGGCGTTGACTGGTCGGTCCATACTCCCAGTCTGCCTCTCTCTTTCCCTAGTAGGATGGGTCTCTGGGGAAGCTGAGCTCCAGGACACATTGGTGGTGTCTTCAATCCAGGGAAGTCTGGCCGGCATCCTGATGACACCTGGAACCTGGTGACTGAAAAGAGAGTTAACATACAAAGCCAAACAAATTGTTGAGCAATCATGGACCCAAAGCTTGGAAAAGTAGAGAGGAAGTACTCACTGCAAACTCTAGTATACTTCTGCTTTCTTACTTTGGTGCCATACTCCAAACTCAGTCATTTTCTGCTTTGCGTTTCTACTTCTTTTTTTTTTTTTTACATGCATAACGTTCCCCAGATTCCCATTTAGCAATACAACCCCCACTATTTCATTCATCATTTTTCATGGACCTGTATTCTCCCCACCCACCCACCCACCCCATAGTCTTTTACTTTGGTATAATACTCCAATTCCATTTCAGGTTCGACTTGTGTTTTCTTTTCTAATCTTGTTTTTCAACTTCGGCCTGAGAGTGAGATCATCCCATATTCATCCTTCTGTTTCTGACTTATTTCACTCAACATGATTTTTTCAAGGTCCAAATAATAACTTGTTATTATTACCTGTAAATGGAAACAAGATGTATGTTAATGCATGTGACTTCTTTTGTTTATTATTGAACACTGTTGTGAGATGTATTCATTGTGATTTGTATAGTTGTAGTTTATTCTTTTCCTGACTGGTATTTATTCCATTGAGTGACTGTTAACATAATTTTCTGTTTCACCATTGGTAAGATTTTAGATACTTTCTGGGTTTGGCTATAAAGAATAGTGTTCTTATGAACGTTACTGTAATCAGTATACGTACATGTTTCTGTTGAATGACTATAGAGTATGCTTTTCAAAGCAGTAGGCCAGTTGATATTACACTAGGAGTCCATTCACTAACCCGTCACATTGTTCTTTGAATGTTAGCATATAGTATGAGTGCCTAGTTAGACCTCATTGTGTTTTTTTAGTTTGTGTTTTCTTGTCAGATAATAATTAGAGCATTTTTTCCACATGTTTATTGGCCATTCTGATATTTCCTTTTGTGAAATGTTTCCACAAGTTCTTAGTTCAACATTTATACTTGGCTGTATTGATAGGAATTCTTTTATATTCTGGGTATGAGTAGTATTTAAATAGACAGATGTTAGTGGGTTACTTTAAAAGCCCAGTTTTCAGTAAAAAAGAACTGATATTGCTTCATTGTTGTATATTGGGAAGGCCATAGATTTTTTTTTTTAATTTTTTTATTTATAAAAAGAAAACATTGACAAAACCATAGGATAAGGGGGGTACAACTTCACACAGTTCCCACCAACAGAACTCTGTATCCCATCCCCTCCCTTGATAGCTTTCCTATTCTTTAACCCTTTGGGAGTATGGACCCAAGGTCATTGTGTGGGATGCAGAAGGTGGAAGGTCTGGCTTCTGTAATTGCTTCCCTGCTGAACATGGGCGTTGACAGGTGATCGATCCATACTCCCAGCCTGTCTTTCTCTTTCCCTATTGGGGAAGGGCTCTGGGGAAGCAGAGCTCCAGGACACATTGGTGGGGTTGTCTGTCTAGGGAGGTCTGGTTGGCATCCTGCTAGCATCTGGAACCTGGTGGCTGAAAAAAGAGTTAACATACAAAGCCAAACAAATTGTTGACCAATCATGGACCTAAGTGCTGGGATAGTGCAGGTGAAGAGTTGGGGGGCAGGGGTCTCTGTTTTGTAGATAGCTAGTAGGCATATTTTAGTTAAATTCCAAAGGGCCTGTGGCTATACTAGTGCTTTTTTTTTTTTGCCTTGTCCTGAAATCTGATATGCAGGTGAATCCTAATTATTGTCCAGGAAGATGATGTCATGGCTGGCAGAAGGACCAGAAAGCTGGATCAGGGAAGAGAGTAGCTCCCAAATATGGGAAAGGTGTATAAATATTGTTGACTGTAAAACCCATCGATTTGATGTGATCTGGGGCCCATATTCAGCTTAGGAGCCTATGTGACATCAGCATCCCTATAGATCTGAGCTCACATTCTGTGGTCATGAGTAGGAACGTTCCAAGCTGCCCCAGTATAGACTCATCTTCCTTGGTGTAGCATAAGAGTATGTTGTCCATCCTCCCTTTGGAGGATGGAACATTCTCTACCATTGTTGATCCAAGTTGAGGGTAAGGTCCTATGGGGGCCCACAAAGGGGTCTGTTGTGTTGTTCCTGATAGAGATGACCAGTAACAATGGAGAGAGGGATTTATTCGAGGTCTAGGCTCATCATGTCTGTTTGGAAGTCTCAGAACTCCCGGATTAGGGACCCAACTGATGGGGTGGGGTGAGGCCATACACTTTAAATATCTCTCTGACTTGCATTAAAATGGTATATTTGCTACTTTATTGAACTTCAGTTTGTTAATACTATCACTTAGTGGTTAAATTAGAACCAGAAATAAATTTTCCCCTCCCTTCTTTTTCATGTTTTTTTTTTTTTTTTCTTGCAGGGGGGGTGAGGTTTATTGTTGGGAATTTGTACCTGCCTGATGACCCCACCACTCCAGTGGTGAATTTTTATTTATTTATTTTTCTTATAGAGACAGGAAGAAATAGGGAGGAGGAGAAAGAAGGGGAAGAGAAAGAGATGCCTGCATCCCTTGTGAAGCTCCCCTCTGTAGGTGGGATCGGGCTTGAGCCCCACTTCTTGTGCATGTGACTTGTGCTCTGCCAGGTGGGCTACTGTGCACACCTGTGAGTGTTCACTCAAGCCAGTTTGCCTTTTTTTTTTTTTTTTTTACATTTGAAATCTCATTTGTGTTAAATACTCTAAGAACTTAAGGTGAAGTAAAGAAGCTGATTTTTTAAAGAAACATGATCTCTTGAGTCTGCTAGTTTGGTCTGTTTTTCATGAAATGCTTTGTTGTGTGAAAATCATAATTTTGGATATATATTTAAATACAGTTTTACTTTAAAAAATTGTAAGTCACTCTAGATTTGTAGTTTTCTAGAGTATGTGTAGCTGTCGCTAGTAAAAATCTTAGTGCTCACTATGTGTATGCGGTAGCCTCTTCTTATTGGTGGTTTTAAGTGTCCCCAGTCAGCTGATAGGAAATCATTAAGTACTGTTAGCTGTCTTGAGAGAAAAAGAGCACGCTCTCAGAGTTTTATGTATGTTGCTATAATTCTGTTTGTATTAATGGTTTCTATTAATCCTCTAAAATTTTTTTTTTTAATAATCTTTATTTATTGGATAGTGACAGCCAGAAATCAGGAGGGAAGGGGGTGATAGGGAAAGAGAGAGAGACTTGCAGCACTGCTTCACTGCTCGCAGAGCTTTCCCCCGTGCAGTTGGGGGCTGGGTGCTGGAACCCTGTTCCTTGCACATTATAACATGTGCACTCAACCAGCTGCACCACCACCTGCCCCCCCCCCGTTAATCCTTTATTGTGCCTAATTTATAAATTAATATAGGTATGCATAGAAAACAGTGCATTTATATGTTTGTGTATACACAGACACACACACACACACACACAAACGGGTAATATTATCTATGATTTTTAGGCATCCACTGGGGTCTTGGAACATATCCCCACAATAAAGGGGTCACTGTTGTAAGAGAAAGTCACTCACTTGATAGTCGTTCACTTTGTTCTTAAAAACAGCCTATGTAGAAGCTTATCTGTGAGCTTACATTTTAAGCAAATGATCAGAAAATTCCAGTCCAGTGTGTCATCCATTTCAGTAATATCCAGTCAGACCTATCTGTGTCATCATTTGCCTCCTAACTTATCAGCCAAGGGTAGTTTGAAAATTTAACTGACCTTGAGTGTGGTGGGGTGTCAGTCGGTTGGTTGACATTTACACTATACGCTCTTGGTTTTTATGTCAGACTAGGCCTGTGCTCTACTGCTGACACCCTTGCTCCATTTTTCTTACTGCTGAAATTGTCATCCTAGAATTGCTGCACATTTAAAAAATATATTATTATTATTGCCACCAGGGCTTTTGCTTGGACATTGCACCTGCCGTTTCCACTACTCCCAGCACTCCCTGCCCCCCAATTGAGGGCAAGAGATCAAGAGGGGGAGAAAAGCAAAGAGAGAAGACAAGATACCACAGTGAGGAACTATACCCTGTAGTCTCACAATGATGTAACACTATTAGTCACACACACACACACACACACACACACACACACACACACACACACACACACCACAAGACCACTACACTGATCGTGAAGCACTCCCTTTGCACGATTCTCTTATATGGTGGCCAGGGGCTGAGACCTGGATTAATGGTAAATTAAGGTGTGTACTCTATGAGGCGAGCTATCTGCCGCCCCTTTATCTTAATTCTTTTTATTTTTTTAAATATTATTAATTTATTCCCTTTTGTTGCCTTTGTTGTTTTTTTATTGTTGTAGTTATTATTGTTGTTATTGTTCTTGTCGTCATTGGATAGGACAGAGAGAAATAGAGCGAGGAGGGGAAGGCAGAGAGGGGGAGAGAAAGATAGACACCTGCAGACCTACTTCACCGCCCGTGAAGTGTCTCCCCTGCAGGTGGGGAGCTGGAGGCTTGAACCTTATGCTGGTCCTTGCGCTTTGTACCACATGCTCTTAACCTGCTGCGCTACTGCCCAACTCCCTTCTTTTTAATTTTTTAATCTTTATTTATTGGATAGAGACAGTGAGAAATCAAGAGGGTGGGGGGAGATAGAGAGGGAGAGAGACAGAGAGACACCTGTAGCCCTGCGTCACCACTTGCAAAGCTTACCTCCTGCAGGTGAGGACTAGGGGCTCGAACCTGGGACCTGTGCTTTATAACACGTGTGCCCAGCCAGGTGCAGCACTGCCTGCCGCCTCCTCTCCCCAACCCCCTGGGAGTGTTGAGTAAGTTCTTGTTTTGTTGTGAAGGTTGTTTTTATTTTTTTAATCTTTGTTCTAAACATTCATTAGCTGGATTTTTTTTTACCCTGTTTCTTTTTTTTAATATGTATGTATGTATTTATTTATTTATTTATTCCCTTTTGTTGTTCTTGTTGTAGTTAACCTATTTCTTGGGCATCTCTTGTGAGTTCACATTTGCCCTTTAGACCAGTTCAGCTTTATATTGTCCTTTTTTGACAAACATACTCTTATCTCTTTAGTGTTTCTTTTTCACTGGCAGTGACTATAATTTGGACTTGAATGCTTAATAAGAGACCAAGGAAGGGCAGAGATCATCCATCTTTTTCTGTAAATATAATACATATTTTACTCATTTTTATTGAACTAGAGTTAGAGACTGGCTGATGGTGGTGCTGGAGATTGAACCTAGGACCTAGAGCCTCAGACATCAAAGTCTTTTGCAGAACCATTATGTTGTCTCCTCAGCCTGATTATCTATCTTATTAGCTAAAGTTTAGACTATACTTCTCCTTAAATTTCTGACTCTACTTCATCTCAGTAAGTGATCTTGCTTTCTAGTCTGTTTTTATGGGGTAGGAAAACAAAACAAAAAATCCAGCTCAGGTTTAATTCTTGGCACCAACATATGCCAGTGCTGAGCAGTGCCCTAGAAAACTCTCACTCTCTTATCCAAAATAATATTTTTGAAGAGATAGCTGTTACATTCTTTCCCCTCTCCCAATTTTTATTATTTTGGCCTATTTGTTGAACAATAAGTGGATTGTTTGTTTGTTTGTTTTGTTTTGTTTGTATCTGCTCCTTTGGCTTTTCCTGTAGTCTCAGTGACTCTTCCTTCTTGGGCTCCTTTGCTTCTTCCGTTTTCTCCCCTAAAATACCAGTGGTCCACAGGTCATCTTAGTTCTGTGTTAAGTGTATCCTTTTTTCCTGGGCTGACTACTACTTGGTTACTTCTAGATCCTTATCGAGTCCTGATCTCAGTCTTGCTCTTCAGTCCTGCATATCCACTGCCTATATTTGTATCTGCTGTTTTCTTTCCACAGGCACCTGGAATTAAGAGTGTCCGTACTGAATTTGTCAGATCAGAAGTGTAGCTTATGGATAGAATGCTTGCTCTGCATGTTTAAGGCACTGGATTTGACCCTCCCACAAGCAAGAAAACTTAAAGATGAAATTGTCAGGTTTTTTTCCTGCTTTTTCTTTTTTTTTTTTTTTTTATATTTATTCCCTTTTGTTTGTTGCCCTTGTTTTATTGTTGTAGTTACTGATGTTGTTGATGTTGGATAGGACAGAGAGAAATGGAGAGAGGAGGGGAAGACAGAAGATAGACACCTGCAGACGTGTCGCTCAGTGAAGTGACTCCCCTGCAGGTGGGAAGCTGGGGGCTCAAACTGGGATCCTTACGCAGGTCCTTCCATAACGCTGGTCCTTGCGCTTTGCGCCACCTGCGCTTAACCTGCTGTGCTAACACCCAGACTCCCTTTTCCTGTTTTTCATTTAATCTGACCAATTTAGAAACCTGACAGCCAGTTTAAAGACATTTTTAGTAGTTTCCCTGTGTCAAACCCAACTTTGACACAGAATCTTCAGAATAAATCTCGAGTATATATCATTTGTGTCCAAAATTCTTTTGTGTCTTACCATTGAGTTTACAGTCTTAAAGCCTTACTTTACAAGGTCAGTTGTAAATCCCCCTCCCCCTTTTATTGTCAAAGCCTGGGCCTTGCATTTGTGCTTTCACTGCTCTGGGCAACTTTCTCATTCAGAAAAAAAGGGAGGGGGAGACACCCTCCTGTGCTGTGAGCTCTCATCTGGGCAGGCCCCCATTACCTTCTCCCTATTCCATGCATTGTACACCTCAGCCACATGAAGCCAGCAGGATGTGTGGGTAACAGTCTTGTCAACACAGTTTCTTCTCCTGAAATATCTTTCCCTGCATTTATCCCAGTCACCGTCTGTTAAACTTGAACTCAGACA
Source organism: Erinaceus europaeus (assembly GCF_950295315.1). Classification (NCBI taxonomy): domain Eukaryota; kingdom Metazoa; phylum Chordata; class Mammalia; order Eulipotyphla; family Erinaceidae; genus Erinaceus; species Erinaceus europaeus. The sequence goes on along the minus strand of NC_080181.1, from coordinate 45,083,771 downwards.
GCACTTTCTCAGGGAATCAGTCTCTTCTCTTCATAGCAGGCAGACTCTTCCTCTTACTTAACTTAAACCTCACATGTGCTGTTTATATAGAGTTACATGCCTTGAGCCCTGAGGTAGACTAGTGATTTGGTTTTGCCCTCTGTCACACTAGAATAAGCTGCTAAAGGGCCCATAAAATAGCTTACTGGGATTATGAGCTTCTTTGAGATGTTCAGGACTGAGGTTCAAGCCAGACACCCACTACACTGGAGATAGCTTTGGTGCTGTGGTTTCTTTTCCTCTCTGCCTCTCTTTATTTTGCTTATCTCTCAATCTCTCTCTCTCTCCTCTCCCTCCCCCTGCTCCTCTCTCTCCCTCTCTCCCCTTCTCCCTCCCTTTCTTCCTTCCTCTCTCCCCCTCTCCCTCTGCCCCTCCATCTCACTCTTCCTCCCCCTCCCTTTCCCTCCTCCTTCCATCTCTCTCCCCCTCCCTTCCTCCCTCTCTTTCTCCCCCCTTCCTCCCTCCTTCTCTCTCCCCCCCTTCCTCTCTCCCTCTCCTTCTCCCCCCTCCCTCCCTCTCTCTGAAAAAAATGTCAGCCAGCAGCAGTGAAGCCCCCAGAATGTCAGGTGCCCAAGAAGGGTGAGAATACCTGATAAATGTTTAAATGAGTGAATGTATGACTTTTTTTTTTTTTTTTTTAACTTGCTTTTGTTGCTCGGGGATTCACTACTCTAGCTCAACTTTTTCAGAGAGGAAGAAAGAGAAGGGCTACAGACAGAAGATAAGACACATACATACGCACATCGTACACATTCCCTCTCTTTCTCTTCAGAACTGTCCGACTGACCCAGGCCTTTTAAATCACATTAATAATACGGTAAAGTTTAGCTGGCTGTATATTCAGGTATAACTGGGGAACACTGTCTCCCCCTCTGCCCCCCCCCCCCGTTTTGATTCAGTCTTCTCCAAGTTATAGGTTAATCCTGTCTTTCCCCCCGTTTGATCTGAAATCAGCTCTAAAGGACAGTAAAACAGCCTAGCGTTGGGATCTGAAGTTTTGGCAGGAAGCCCTTCAGAGTTTGTGATCTGTGTAGTGTCTTTGCCAGCTGGAGCTTAGAACAAAGAAACCAAACAAAAACTCTTGGCAGATTCTGAACTGCAGCTTTTTGCTTCTTCAGAAATTGTGATTCCAGTCAGTTGATGCTGACTTAGAAATGCATGTGGAACTCCGAATCTGGTAGCCACGAATTGCCATCTCTGGATGCGTGCAGTGCTCAACCAGCTACTGGATTTGCAGGAATCAGAACTAGAATCAGACTACAGCCCCTGGCAGGACTTTGAGCTTGAGATCATTTCATCTACAACCCTAATTTTATAGTCATGGCAAGTTAGCTCTAGATAATCTAGTTAGTGGCAGATTGGGGCTCTGACCTCTCTATTCCTGGACTGGCTCTCTTTCTCTTAAAACAGCACCTTTTAAAGTTACTTGGGAATAATGAAGCTGGGATCATGCTTCAAAGAGTAACACTTTCTATTGGTCTCTCATAAGCCTCAATGGTTTTGGAAGATTATTGATTTACCAGATTTTAAAAAATTATTTCTTTGTCCGGGAATTAATGGATTTTACAGTTGACAGTGAAATGCAACAGTTTGTATATACATAACATTTCTCAGTTTTCTACATAACAATGCAACCCCCACTAGGTCCTCCTCTGCCATCCTGTTCCAGGACCTGAGCCCTGCCCCCACCCATACCAGAAGATATTTATACAAGTTATACAATTATGCATTCTGCTTTTTCTAAATAAGGAAAAGGAAAATGGCAAGTAAATTTACAACTGGGATGTTGAATCTTTTTTTTTTAATCATTTTTTTTAACAAGTCATTATCCCATCACTACCGTAAGCCAGAACTCAGCAATGCTCTGGCCCATCTGTCTTTTTCTCATTAAAAATAAATAAGTTTTTAAAATAAATTGAGAATTTTATTTGAATAGGTAACTAATGTGCTTGATAAAGAGACTCACAGTGAGATTCTCCCCTTAGTTTCCCTAGAGACCACTAGTTTCTTCATTTTTGTTTTTCTTTTAATATTTATTTTTTCCCTTTTGTTGCCCTTGTTGTTTATTGTTGTAGTTATTATTGTTGTCATCGATGTTGTATAGGACAGAGAGAAATGGAGAGAGGAGGGGAAGACAGAGAGGAGAAGAAAAAGATAGACACTTGCAGACCTGCTTTTGTGAAGCTATTCTCCTGCGGGTGGGGAGCCGGACCTTGAGAGGGTCCTTGAGCTTTGCGCCACATGTGCTTTAACCTGCTGCACTACTGCCCGACTCTCCATTTTCGGGTTTTTTTTTCCCCCTCCTCTAGGGTTATCGATGGGGCTCGGCACTGGCACTATGAATCAACTGCTCCTGGCAGCCAGTTTTTCCATTTTATTAGATAGGACAAAGAGAGGAAGGGGGATAGGGAGAAAGATAGATGCCTGCTTTGCCACTTATGAAGCAAGTGGGGGGAGGTGGGGGGCTCGAACCCAGATCTTTGTTTCTTGGGCATTCTTCCCAAGGAAGCACACCACCTTTTAAAGAAATACCAAAATTCTCAGACATAAATCAACATTTTGAAGCACTAAATAAACTTAATATATTTAGTAGTAGTGAAAATGTCTCATGTCACTTTAACTTCCTATTTTCTATTATAAACCTCCTTTATCCTTTGCTCCCCAGCTTCCCCCACAACTATATCCTTTATCCTTTACTCCCCAGCTCCCCCCACAACTATATTTGGATTATTTCCAAATATATTTGGAAGAACTGTACAATGGATGTTTGAATTCCCACCACTCACATTCTGCTATTGGATTTCACCATATTTGCATTGTCACAATCTGTTTGTGAGTCCATCCCCATTCATTCATAACTCCTCTTAAGGTCTCCCTGGTCCTGTTGACAACCATGGGAAGGTTCTTTGCAGTCACTGAAACAAACCAAAGGCAGGAGAGTAGACAGATATCTATGGTTTGAACTAGGAATAAGGTGTGTGTGTGTGTGTGTGTATGTCTTAAGAATTGGCATTCATGAGGGGCTCCGTGGTGACACACCTGGTTGAGCACACATGTTACAATGCTCAAGGACCCAGGTTTGAGCCCCTAGTCCCCACCTGCAGGGGGAGAGATCTGCGACTGCTGTCTGTCTGTCTCTCTCCCTATCACCCGTTCCTTCTCGATTTCATATCCATAAAAAAATTTTTAAAAAAAAGAATTGGCATTCAAATTATGGATTAAGTTGGTTTAGTGTTCTGGTTGAGAGTCTTTTCAGTATTTGGTAGTCTGTTCTTTGTGGGGAAGCTACTGAGATCTGTGCTTTAGTAATCCCTCCAGAAAAATGGAAAAATTAATGATTATTTAATTAATAATTAAAATATTAATTTTGATTGGAATGCTGAAAACAATTGTCTTAGTATTTTTCCCCCCTTAACTTTTGCAAATGACTTCTCTGGTTGTATTCCTTTTGAAGTTTGCATATTAATATTTGACTGTATAGATAGACTTCCTCCTCACAGTACTTTTTATAATTGAAAATAGAAGTCTTTTAAAAGTTTCTGTGATTTTTCCCTCTAAGCAAAACTCATGACACAGATATTTGAAGTTCTTGAATGGGATTTGGTGTATGTGGCTTAAAATACATACACAGGGCTAAATATTCTGATTGGGAATAGGAAAGAAAAGCAAATGCATCAACTCTATTAGAAAGCTGCTGCCCCAGATCTCCTCTCACCTTTAGATGATAAGTGTTTACATTTGATGTAACCTTTCAAAAAACCTTGTCCTGATCCTGTTAAGCATGGAACAGCCATAATACAATAAGCCATTGACAGTCTGTTTTTTCCCCCATCAGCTTTAAGTTCATGTCCTTGTTTAGTTAACATTCTTTTACAAAAATGGAGAATTCTGGTCACTACAGTATGGAAATTGATAGATTATTTCTTACTCTAGTCAGGGTACTTGCCTGTCATCAGATCATTCCCAGTTTGCACTATAGGAGAGAGATTAAAAAGGCGGTAGAGGAGTGGTGCTGATTAAAGAAGTGGCTCAAGAGAGACGAGCTTAGAACTGTTCACACAGTTCTTATTTTAATAACTTAGCTAAGATGGGACAAACTGGCAATTATTGCAGACATATTTGTCATGTATATTTTTGTAGAATTCTCAATCTTTGGCTAAATTGCTCATGTCATCAGTGCCTCATATAGATGGAAGAGTTCTTTAAATACATTAAATCCCTGATCAATTTTTATTTAAAACAACAAAACTGCTTTGTTTCCAGCAAGGTCTCATTAAAGGGAGGTTTTGCTACACTTGATTCGAAGATTGAAACAAAACTCTAGTGAGGCTGGCAGTTGTTATCTGTGGGAGTGAACAGAGAGATCCTTTTTCTCCCTTTCTCATTCATCTGGCAGGAAAGTTAATCTAGTTGCTTTGAATTTAAGGAGCAGATTGTCTTTATAGCAACTCATTTTCTAAAGTGGCGTTGTTAAATCTTTGATTAAAGTTGCTGTGGGAAAAGGCAGAATGGGCCCGTGGCACCTTGATGGGCATATTCTCGTCATGCTAATGACAGCGGTATAATGGAAAACAGATCTCACTTGTGAAATAGGCATTTATAACAATAGGTAATGAATGATGTTCTGAGAATATCTTGCTCAACATTCTTCCCTTCCACTCTACCTTTTGATAACTCAGAAAAGGCTCCTCCTCCTTTTTTCTTTCTTTTCAAGGAAATTGTTTATATATTTATCAAACACTGCCCTATAAGACAACATTAAAAGTATTAAAAGAGGTTAGTTTAAATCTCCAAGAGCAACTAACCCAATTTATAAGAAATTTATTTTTAGTTCTTTATTTTTCATCCTGTGTAGAGTAATCTGTTCTAGTAGCAAGATCTTGACCGTAGAAGAACCTGAACTATGTAGTTTGAGTAGTACCTATATTGGAACTTGCATCCCTGTCATTTTATGGATTCTTAGGATGGAGGCTGGTATGATTTTTCTGTCTTGTTTTTTTTGTGTGTGTGTTTGTATGCATGCATATGTGTGCATCATACTTATGCTGGAAAAACTGTTTCCTCATTTAAGGTTACAAGCAAAACTTGAGGAGATAACTCTGTAGTAAAAAGCAAACTAGGTGGGGCAGAAGTGTTTAACTGTGATAGTAAAGCACCACTGACCAAACCTATCAGCCATCTTATCTGTTTTCCTGTCGCATGTATATTTACAGTTACTGAGCTCAGAGGCATTGACTTTTCCTTCCTTTGCCCAGCATATAAGGAATACTTTTCTTCTGTATCATTAGATCTTTTAAACTAAAAGAAACCTCCCCAAAGGAATTTTTATTCTTGCCTTCTCTGATGTTAAGTATAAAGTTGCAGAATTAGCTTGAATACAAATTTCACCTGGCATGAATTGATATAGAGAGGCATCTGTCCAAATTAAGTTAAAAAAACACAGGAAGTTCCTGTGTGTAGTTTCCTGTCTCTTACAACAAAAAACAAAAGCAAACAAAAAAGGCTTCCATCATTATTAAACTCCTTTCAGAGGCTCTCTAATATTAATAGTAGAAAATTTTAGTGTTTCATTGTACTAAGTTCTCTGCTGAGTATTCTCATTCCCTTTATTAAGACATTTCCCTTAAAAGATAATTTTTTTTTTTCTCTTTTCCTTTGTCAGAGCACAACAATGGAGGAAACTGCTATATGGGAACAGCACACAGTGACGCTTCACAGGGTAAGTTTGCTGCAGTAAATAATCTGCGTATAACTCAGGATACTGGCAGCTTTTGAACACAATAGAGAAAACCAGATGTCAGGAAGCCAGAAGAAAGAGGGAAAACTTTTCTATATTCCTTTGTTTAAAATTAGAGTGCAATAAATTCTTTATTAAGGCTAAAAGTGAACATGGTTGCTTTTTCATATATCCTTGTTGTTATTATTTGTGTATTTGCTGTCTTTATTCCCACTTTAAGAAATTAAGGCCATACATCCAAAACTAATGTTGTGTTTCAGATATATTTCGATTTAAAATTTTTATTTTTTTAAGTTAGTGATTAGATAAAGTGCACTGTGGATTAGTGTCAGTTGTAAACTATTTCAGCCTTTCTGAGGATACATTTATGTATTATAGACTTGGGGGTTTAAATTAAACCAGATCATGTGGATAATAAAAGCTTGAAAAGATACCTGTTGGCTTGGAACATGTAAACGTAAGCTATTGCTTAAACAATTACAGATAGGGAGAGAGAAAATGGCAGAAAAATTCAAGTTTTGTCTGAAGTAAGACTTCCCAGAGTTGGAGTCCCTTGAGAAAGAAGCAGAGAAATGGTCCGGGCCCCTTTAAGTCTGGTTTCCACGTATTTAAATAGGGCTCACACTATTCTTTATAGTTACCATAAAGTGCCTTCCATAATTCTCTCCTTTGTTCCTTTTGAAGAGAGCTGACTCTACTGACTACCCTTCTCCTTCTTAGAGAATGTCTAGAAGGAGAGCAGAGAGTATTAAGTACTTAACTCATAGCATCTTTGCTACTCTGTCCATGATTAGGAAATGGAGAGAAGAAAAATCATGTTCTTGAACCCTGCCCTTGATTATCTCATGTATGTTTGAATCTGCACATAAGAGATAGTGAGTGAATCAATTATTAAAAAACTGTGATTTTCGATAAGATATTCAACTTTGTTGGTTTCTTTAAATGGTAAAAGAAATTGTGATATTTGTTATACTGATAGTAACTTTTAATGTATAAAGCTGAAAGGTGGCAATTTTTATATTTGATGTGTTTATAGTATATATAATGTGTTGTTTTTCAGTCAGATGAAATGTATTATAATGGGGCTGGGTGGTGGATACACCTGATAGAGCACACATAACAGTGCACAAAGACCTGGGTTCAAGTCCCGGGTTTCTACCTTTCGGAGTAGAGGAGCGTGTAGCTTTACTAATGAAGGTGTAGACTCTCCCTCCATGTCTGTCTCCTCTCCCCTCTCAACTTCTCTCTCTCTATCCAGAGTAAATGAATGAATAAATAAATAGCACACGCACACACACAAAGAAATGTAAAGTGACTTCATAACCTGTCATTGGTTGGCATACTGATTTGGTTTTATTTTATCACATTGATTTTTCTAAGTATATTGTTTCAGACTTAGTGTACAGTCCTGAGATTGCCAGATGCTTGTAGTCATGTAACCAAAAAACACAATCAAAATATAAAACAATTCCTTCATTCTATGACTTTATCTAGTGCTCATTTGTAGTCAACCCTCTAGCACTTGGTAAAGCACTGATGTGTTTTCCTGTCCTAAACTTTTCTTCCAGAATGTCATGTAAGTGAATTCATAAAATAGGTTCACTGTATGACTTCAGTACCCAAGTTCTTTGAGAGTGGCTTATTCTCAGCCTGATACATTTGAAATTTCTCTGTAACATTGCTTGTCAATAGTTCTTTCTTACTCTGAGTAGCATTTCATTGTGTCAAAGTAGAATAATTTGCCTATTCATTCTCCAGTTTTGATTCATTTGGATTGTATTTATGTACTTTTTTTTTTTTTTGGCCTCCAGGGTTATCACCAGGGCTCAGTGCCTGCACTACGAATCCACTGCTACTAGAGGCCATTTTTCCTATTTTGTTGCTCTTGTTGCCATTGCTGCTGCTGTTATTGTTGGATAGGACAGAGCAGAATTGAGAGATATGGGGAAGACAGAGGCGGAGAGAAAGATAGCCACCTATAGACCTGCTTCACTGCTTGTGAAGCGACCCCCCTGCAGGTGGGGAGCTGGGGGCTCGAACCAGGATTCTTTTTTTTTTTTTTTTTTGCCCCCAGGGTTCTTGCTGGAGCTCGATGCCTACACCTCGAATCCACTGCTCCTGGAGGCTATTTTTTGCCCTCGTGTTGCCCTGGTTGTTTTATTGTTGTCGTAGTTATCATTGTTGTCGTTATTGATGTTGTCATTGTTTGATAGGACAGAGAGAAATGGAGAGAGGAGGGGAAGGCAGAGAGGAGGAAAGAAAGACAGACACCTGCAGACCTGCTTCACTGCCTGTGAAGCGACTCCTCTGTAGGTGTTGAGCCGGGGCCTCAAACCAGGATCCTTAAGCTGGTTCTTGTGCTTTCTGCCATGTGCACTTAACCTGCTGCACTACTGCCTGACCCCCCGAACTGGGATTCTTAAATCTGTCTTTGCACTTCATGTTACATGCACTTAACCCACTGTGCTACTGCCTGGCCACCTATGTAAGTTTTTTATGCACATGATTTTTGAAAGTCTTCTTATAATCATGATGCTGTCCTCCTGGCCCCATGTACATGGATATATATTGTTTCTCTTGGGTAGATACTTAAGAATGGAACTATTGTGTGTTTTATTATTATTATTATTTTATTATCTTTATTTATGGGACAGAGACTATCAGGAATTGGGAGGGGAGAGAGAGGAAGAGAGACAGAGAGACACCTGCAGCACTGCTTCACCACTCGCAAAGCTTTCCCTAAGGTGGGGAGTGGGGGCTCCAGCCTGAGTCCTTGAGCACTGTAGCCTGTGCACTCAAACAGGTATACCACCACCCAGCCCCGCTGCTGTGGGTTTTATATACAGTCAATGAATGCTTAGCTTTATAGGAAACTGCCATTTTCTTACATTTTGTATCCCCATCAGCAGTGTATAAGAGTTCTAGTTGTTTTGCTTCGTCACTGATTCTTGATATTATCAAGATTGTTTCTAATTTCTTAATTTCCACCATAGATTTCCATGTAGATGTATGATTTTAGTATGATTTTTATGTATGATTTTAGTATGATTTCCATGTAGATGTATGATTTTAGTTGCTATTTTCTAAAAACTAATGACTTTGAGTGTATGTTTATGTTTTTATTTGTCATCCATCTTTGCTAAAATGTGTTCAGATCTTTTGCCCATTTTAATTGAGTTGTTTGTTTTTTATTTATTTTTTAAAAATCTTTATTTATAAAAAGGAAACAATGACAAAACCATAGGCTAAGAGGGGTACAGCTTCTCACAATTCCCACCACCAGAACTCTGTATCCCATCCCCTCCCCTGATTGCTTTCTTATTCTTTAACCCTCTGGGAGTATGGACCCAAGGTCCTTGTAGGATGCAGAAGGTTGAAGGTCTGGCTTCTGTAATTGCTTCCCCGCTGAACATGGGCGTTTACAGGTCGAGCCATACTCCCAGCCTGTCTCTCTCTTTCCCTAGTGGGGAAGGGCTATGGGGAAGCAGAGCTCCAGGACACATTGGTGGGGTTGTCTGTCCAGGGAAGTCTGGTTGGCATCCTGCTAGCATCTGGAACCTGGTGGTTGACAAGAGAGTTAACATTTCAAAGCTAAACAAATTGTTGACCAATCATAGACCTAAAGGCTGGAATAGTGCAGGTGAAGAGTTGGGAGGGGGTGTCCTCCATTTTGTAGATAGCTAGTAGGCATATTTTAGTTAAATTTCAAAAGGCCTGTGGCTATACTAGGGTTTTTTTGTTTGTTTGTTTGTTTTCCTTTTTCTTTTTGACCCTGAGCCTGAAATCTGATATGCAGGTGGATCCAAGTTATTGTCTGGGGAGATGATGTCATGGCTGGAAAAAGGACCAGAAAGCTGGATCAGGGAAGAGAGTAGCTCTCTAATATGGGAAAGGGGTATAAATATTGTTGACTGTAAACCCCATGGATTTGGTTGCTTGTTTTCTTACTGAGCTTTTTAAAGTTAATTAAAATAAAATGCACATAGCCGTCTCCATCTATTCTAGTTCTTTTCCCAGTCTAACCGCATTGTTTTCTTGTTGTTGAATTCTAGTTGTATCTATTACGGTTTTAAACCCCTTATGAAATGTATAAATTCTAGATATTTTTAAAATAACCTTTAATTTTAATATTTACTTATTTAAATTTGACAGGACAGAGAGATTGAGAGGAGGGAGAGGACATTGAAAGAGGGAAAGAGAGCAAGTAAGAGATATCTGCAGCACCGCTTCATCACTCATGAAGCTTCCCTGTTACAAGTGGGGGTCAGGGTCTCAAACCTGGGTTCTTGTGCATGTTAAGGTGTGCACTCAGTTGGGTACTCTCTCTACCTATCTATCTATCTACCTATCTATCTATCTATCTATCTATCTATCTATCTATCTGACATTCCATGGAATGCCTTTTAACTCTGGATTGTATTCCTTGGTGGACAGAAGTTGAATTTTGAGCATTCTGTATTCTGGATACAAGTTCTTTTTCAGGTATTGTTTTGCAGATTTTGTTCCCAGCCTGTGAATTGCTGTTTTTCTCCTACTAATAGTGTCTTAATATGGACTATTATTTTTGCTAGTCATTTGTGTAAAGGTTATTGCTTCTTTGCTTTTCTCAAAAAATCGATGATTGTGCTTTTATGAGTTTTTCCTAGTGTTTTTTTATTAAGCTAAACATCTGCTTTACCAATTACTTCTGTTTTGATTACTGTACCTTTATATTACGTGTAGAAATCAGATAAGGGAAACCCTCCAAATTATTGCTTTTTAATTGTTTTCACTATTCTGATTCTTTTACCTGTTTGTAGAAATTTTAGGGAGTACACTTTTCAATTAAGGATATCTGCTGGGAATTTCTTTAAGATTGTATTGAGTCTATAGATCAATTTGGGGAGAGTTCACATCTTGATAACTTAGTCTTTCTTTTTTTAAAATTATTTTAACAGAACAGATTAATTGAGAGGGGAGGGAGAGATAGAAGGGAAACAAAAAGGGGGAAATCTGCAGCAACTTATCACATCATTTTTGTTTTCCCAAATGTCTTTTCATTTATAAATAAACCTAATAAAGTAATACTCTTAAATAACTAAAGTGTGCTTCTCTTCTCTACCATTTTACCTGGATTCGCTATTAATTCAGATGTACTAGGGGATATAACTGAATGTGTTTACTGCTAGTCTGTGTCTCATTTGTGTAATCAAAGTGGAGAAAGAAAGACTTTTTTTTTTTTAATTTTACTCTGATAGGACAGAGAGAAATTGAGAGGTGAAGGGGATAGAGAGAGGGAGAGAGAGGTAAGTACCTGTAGCACTGTTTTAATACTTGTGACGCTTTCCTTCTACAGGCAGGGACCAGGGGGCTTGAAACCAGGTTTCCCACCACCAGGACCCTGGAAAAAGATCTTCAATGTTGAGGAAACAGTGGTTTTCTGAATGTGTTATCATACCAGATTCATCCCACTTGGAGAAGTCTGAGAACTTCTGTCTAGACTAGCAGCTAATCTACAGATGGTTTCTTCCCAAACTTAAATTTTCTTATGTCATGAAAGAGGTACCAACCCTGGAAAGAAAGAAAGAAAGAAAGAAAGAAAGAAAGAAAGAAAGAAAGAAAGAAAGAAAGAGAAAAAGACATCAGAAATATGTAGAGATAAGCTTAGTGTATAGTTCATGTTTCTTTTGGTTTTTAAACATGTGAACTGTTGTGCTGGGAGCTCAGAACTGTGCTGCCTCTGGGCCTCATAACAGAGAGGCAGTGACAGAATGGGAGTCCTCAACAGCCATCCCTCCAGGAACTGCTTTTTTAAGGACTTTTAAAATAGCCCTGTCAGTGCAAGTAGAGATGCTTAATGCCAAAGCATAATTCAGTTGACTTTATCCTCTGAGGCTGCAAAACAGTACTTTCAAGCATCCCAGTCCTTTGGTGTTCTGAGCTGTTCCAGAATAAATCTAAATTACCTGGAGCATGGTCAGTGAAGCTGGTCTGTTGAGGGCGGAATTGGAAGATTAAGAGTAGAGAAATAAAGCCAAGGTGAGAAAAACTAGCATTCAGTTAGCTCGTTGTGGAAACTTGACATGGAAAATAAGAGAGAAAATGGAAAGCTGAAAGAATTAAAACATTTTTTTTTTATTTGAGAGTTGAGCATTTTGGAGGGGAGTATAGAAGAATCTTTGGCAGAGATTCTTCAGCTGTTTCTCCATTATACATAAATATTTTAGACTTTGCAACCTCAAATCTCTGTCAGAACAAACTAATCAGCTCTGCAGCCGTATAGCAAAAGCCACTATAGATAGATAGAAGGTAAAGAATTAGGTATGTCTTTGTTCTACTGAAGCTTAGTTTACAAATTGGTCAGCTGCTTGGCCTTGACCTGGTTACCAGGCCTGTTATAAAAAGGAATCAACCATTCTCAGTTGCCACAAATTCTGATTCATGTGGTTTGGGATGGGGCCTCTAATACCCGTTTGTTTGTTTGTTTGTTTGTTTGTTTTGGAATGGCTTGGAATCTTTGCAGTGGCGGGTCATGGCCTCTGGTATCACAGGTGAACCAGTGGACTTTGGGCAGTGGTATTAAGTAAAGGGCAGAGTTTGTCAGTGACCTGCAGTATAGACACTAGGTGTTGCCCACTAGGGACAAATTCATATTCTTGACATCTGATTTACATAGAAAGGTGACAATAGCTATATCTTTTAAACTAATAAAATCCTGTGGGTGAAAACTTCTAACATCTCCTACTCCTCCTTTTCTGTTTTCATAGAGAAAAAAAACCTTTTTCATCTTTGAAACTTGAGTTTCTATTCATTCTTCAAGACTAGGTAATTGCATGCCAATGTCTGTCATAGTCCCTGACATTATCTCAGGCAACTCCTTGTTTGATGGATTCTGATCACCAGTGGCAGGTGAACATGTAGCTATGCTTGTTGTCTGCTTTGTCTCCTGCATCATAATCTTTAGTATAGAATGTATTAGTTAGTTTTAGAAAATAATTTTTAGCACTTGGTCTTAAGTTAGACCCATTAAAATTAATCCCCTTAGTCGACAACATAGGAAAATCTTGGAAGGCATGTTTGGTAGCAACATCATGCAAACCACATACACAGTTTTAAAATTTCCTAATTCTCACATTGCACAATGTAAAAATAAAGGTAAAAACACATTCAGAATGAAATTTCGGCATTTAAAGATGGACGTACTTTCAGACTGAGTCCTACAGATGTATGTGTATTTTATAGGACAGCACATTCAGCTAATGAAAAGTCCCAAATGAGCTAGAACTTGAACTCAGGTCTTTGAATCTTTTCTTTTTATGTATCAGACTTTATTTTACATTTAAACAAAGTCTGTGGAGTATAATTTCTGTAATTCAGAGCTACTTCTATAATTCTTTCAAATCAACTACAGGAAAGTCTCGATACCTTCCGTAAAAGGAAATACAGAGTAGTATAGTAGTAGTATACTGGAAGGAAGGAGTCAGAGATTTCAAGTTTAAAATATTGGCAGTGGGGTTGATTATATGGAGAAAATAACATTGGGAGGAGGACAATGGGAAGTGTCATATACAAGAAAATGGAAATAGAGAAAATGGAAAAGAGGCCAAAACCTGTGGTCTGGGGATCAGAACCATAAAGGAGTTACAGTATAAGAGTACACACACAGAGAGAAGTTAAATAACCCAGGCATTGTTTTTAAGAGCACAGTAGTTAAAAAACAAAGAAACAAAGAAACAAAAAAAATCTAAGGTAAGGGTTTAAGAAAAAAAGAACCAATAAATAGTCATAGATGACAACACGTTGGTAAGGTAAGATCAAGTAGAAAACCTGTAGAGGACTTGTAACCTCTAGTCTGGTTTGAGTTTACTGCTAATTCCTTTTAAATAGGCCTTTTAAATCTCAGGGGTGGGCGGAATCTTACAGATCCAGAGTGTGTTTCTTAGTCTCTTATTTCAGTGACTCTAGTCTAGACCCACAGTTGGCAACAGTAGACACACATAAGACCCCAGGCCTTGCAGCTTCTTTTATAAACCACATGAGTGGTGAAGTAGTGCTATGCAGGTGTGCATTCCCCTCCCCCCCGCCCTCATCTCTCCTTCTCAATTTTTGTCTCTATCTAAAATAAATAAATAAAATGTTTTTTAAAATGCTTTTCAATTTGAGAGTTGAGCACTTTGGAAGGAGACAGAGAAGAATCTCTGGCAAAGAGATTCTTCAGCTATTTCTCCAACTTGCAAGAACTTTTTTTTTAAGCAATCAAGAAATGCTTTTAACATAAGAGTGGGCAAACCTTCTCTGTAAAAGGTCAGAGAATAAACTCCAGCTTTGTGGGACATAGGATGCCGGCTGCAGCTACACATTGCACAAGCAGTCTCAGTGATATGTAAAGAATTGGACATGGCGAGTGTCCAGTAAAACTGGACAAATAGCTGAACAAGTTCCAGGCCTCTAGTTTATTATAAATTCAGCTTCTCTACCCAGCAAAGAACACTTTAGTTATGGGTGCTTCTGGTCTCACAAGAATAAAATACAGTGCAAGTAAAATCCTTTGTCCTTTTTTTCTCTTTAAAATCTATAACCGGGAGTCAGGCGGTTGTGCAGCGGGTTAAATGCATGTGGCGCAAAGCGCAAGGACTAGAGTAAGGATCCGGGTTCGAGCCCTCAGCTCCCCACCTGCAGGGGGGTTGCTTCACAGGTGGTGAAGCAGGTCTGCAGATGTCTATCTTCCCCTCTCTGTCTTCCCTTCCTCTCTCCATTTCTCTCTGTCCTATCCAACAACAATGACATCAATAACAATAATAACTACAACAGTTAAAAAAAATAAGGGCAACAAAAAGGAAAATAAATAAATATAAAAAAAAATCTATAACCATAAATATTGGTGTGCACGTATAAGTCAGTGAAGTCAGGCTCTACTGCTTTAATCACTTTCTCTACCACCATAATAATAATTCTCAAAATCTTTCATTATCTTACGCATTTTCTCTTGTAAATGTGAACATCAACCACCAACTCTTCATCAGCGCTTCATGGCTCCAGACTGTCTTTTTCAGATAGAGGCAGAGAGAGAGAAAGAAACCAGAGCAACCCAGGCTTCCTTCAGTGTGGCTCATAGGTGGGTCATACACACTATCCAAGTGAGTGTTTGACTGGTCCATTTTGCTTTAGTCTTTTCAGTTAAAAATAGAAGTTTAAAATTTCTGGATGAGGGCTGATAAGATAGCTCACTGCTTTGACGCGGGTTCTAGCCGACCTCCACTGCACTGAAAGAAGCTTTTGGTGCTTTGGTCTCTTTCACTCTCTGTCTCCTCTGTATCTTAAAAAATAACCCTCCCCCTCTCATCATCAACAACAACAACAAAAAGGGAATATATTTTAGGTTTTTAAAAATTTTTAAATTTTATCTATTTCTTTTTTTAATATTCCCTTTTGTTGCTCTTGTTTTCTTATTATTGTAGTTGTCGTTGTTATTGATATCATTGTTGGACAGGACAGAAATGGAGAGAGGAGGGGAAGACAGAGGGGGAGAGAAAGACAGACACCTGCAGACCTGCTTCACCGCCTGTGAAGCGACTCCCCTGCAGGTGGGGAGCCAGGGGCTCACACCAGGATCCTCATGCCGGTCCTTCGGTTCTTGCACTTTATGCCATGGGCGCTTAACCCGCTGCGCTACCGCCCGACTCCCATACTTTAGTTTTTTATTTCTCTTGCCTACCTTAAATTTCTGTGACTTTTTTGTCAGATCCTTTGAAAAAGTTCTGTGTTTGTTTTAGTCTTTAAAAAGATCTCTCCTTGGCCCCAAGCTCAAGGACCGGCACAGGGACCCTGGTTCCAGCCCCCCTGCTCACTACCTGTGTGTGTGTGTGGTGGGGGGGGGGTCACTTTACAAGCGGTGAAGCAGGTCTGCAGGTGTCTTTCTCTCCCCCTCTGTCTTCCCCTTCTCTCTTGACTTCTCTCTGTCCTATCCAACAGCAACAACAGCAATAACAATAATAACAAGGACAACAACAATGGAAAACATTGGCCTCCAGGAGCAGTGGATTTGTAGTGCAGGCACTGAGCCCCAGCAATAACACTGGGGGGGGGGGGGGAATCTCCTTTTTGCTTTATATTTCCCATGGTATTATATTATTTCAATTTCTGTTCTTACCTACAGTGACTTAACTTCCCTATTAGCTCTTAAATTGTTTAAACTTTATTTTTGAGTCTTGATAATCCTTTTGTTCTCTCATGTTTTGTATTTTTCTTCTTAATGCCTTCCTTGCCTTTTATGTTTTTGCTAGAGAGAGAGAGAGAGGGAGGGAGGAAGTGGGGGACAGTGGGAGGGGAGACAATACGCACTCCTCCACCATCTGTGGAGATCTCTGGGTGCTGCCCATGGAACCCAGAGCTTCACACTTGGTAAGACGTGTATGTGCTTTACCTGCTTAACCATCTCCTAGCCCCTCCTAATGCCTTGTAACTTGTTTTATAATAGTACCAGACTCCCCGCTCCCCTGTGCTTTTCTGAAATGCCTCTGTTTTCTGTAAGGATATTACTCTGCTCTGCATTTTCTTTTAGAGTAGTTTTAGAAGGGATTTGATTGGTACTGCCTTTCCCCCTCTTTAAGTAAAATTAGCTTTTTTTGAGTTTCTTGAAATTGACTCAGTTCTTCTACGCATGTGCATAACTTGCTCTCTGAGATTTTTCTGCCTCTGTGCCCTTATCTCCACCTCCCCTCTCCATTGTCTCTTATTTCCGGCCTGCTGAAGTTTGATTCTGCAGCCAGCAGTTACTCCACAGAGCCAGGCCCCGTCTTCGAAGAACCTGGCAGATCGCTGTTGAGAATTCCTGGGAGTTAGCGCTGCCCCAGCTGACTCAGGCCCTACTGCAGATGCCTGGCTCTCACCCGCTGCTGGACTAGACAGCTGTTGTTCTCAAATTGTCTCACAGCTCTTTCCAGTGCATACCTGTCGTTTGGGGACAGGGGCGACCTTAGACCTACTTGTTTTTTTCCGTCATGTAGAACATACCAGTCTCCTGGTCTAGGGTCTCAGTTCCACTTGCTTGTGTTTTCCACCTTGAAAATATTTGCCTCTCTGGTTTTGTTGTCTGTTACTATGAAGTCGTGGGGGGTGAGATAGCCATTCAAAGTGCCAAAGTTCCATAAAGTGCAAAACAGGCCTATGGGACTGGGTGGTGGCTTAGCTGGTAGAGCACATATGCTGCCATGAACAAAGACCCAGCTTCAACCCCCCAGCTCCCACTGTAGAGGGGAAGCTTTACAAGAATAACGCTGCAGGTATCTGTCTGGTGATCTCCGTATCGATTTCTTTCACCGTGTATTAAAATGAAAGAGAGAGAGAGAGAAAAAAAAACATGATTGGGAAGGGTGGAGCCATGCAGATAGTGAGCCCCAGTGATAGTCCCGGTGGCAAAAAGAGAGGAGGGGAGGGAGTGAAACTGCTACTTATTAAGTGTTGGTATCAAATAAAACATGAAGTAGTTTGAATGCTTTTCCTTGAACTTTTTTCCCCTCTGCTGTGGCCGTTAGGTTTTTTTTTTTTGAAAGCCTCTTTCAGATTTCATGACTATAACCATTGAGTTTTTTTCTTTAGAGTTATTAATAGGGTTATTATACAATTGGATTTTTAAAAAATTTTTTAAAATCTTTATTTATTTGATAGAAATAGCCAGAAATTGAGAAGAAGGGGGAGATAGAGAGAGGAGACAGAGAGATACCTGCAGCACTGCTTCACCACTTGTGAAGCTTTCCCTTTGCAGGGGACCAGGGGGTCAAACCCCAGTCCTTGCACACTATAACATGTACGCTCAACCAGGTGCGCCAACCTACACAATTGGATTTCTTAATACACAATTACTCACTTTACTCAGTGTAATACTTTACACTGTCACAGAGAATTTGTGTAGTAGTTCTTTCTTTAATTGAGTCCTTTAGCACAGATATACAGAAGGAATGGTGGACTTCCCATGGCGTGTGTGTGTGTGGGGGCTTTCTATTTGTCAGGAACAGAGCATGGGATTTGTATATCCAAATTACAGTTGCATCTTAAAAAGACTACAAAAGTCTTCCATCATGTTCAGGGCTCTGGAACAATTGTTTTGATCATTGAGGAATTTTTTTTGTGGTGTTCTTTCTCTTGAGTATGTCAAGTGAGTTGAATTGTTGGTGTTTATTCTTCTCTTAAGAAGTGTTTCTTTTACCACCTCAGTGAGGCTTTGGGAAGTGAAGGGTAGTCATAACATGTTCCCTGTCCGTGGCGAGCATGGTCCGCTCAGTTGTGGACTGGGCAGCCTTTATCTTCAGGTATTTCTGCTACAGAGCACACTCTTCTGGTTTATTGATTTAGTGTCCTGGGAAATCATTTGATGCTTCTGTAGACTTCTCTGAATACTGCATTTCCTTCCTAGGCTATGGAATGGATTCCTTTTGAGGTTGAGCAGTATTTCAATAACAGAAATAGCTTGAATTTTTTCTGTGCTGCTTTCTTTACTGTACTGTTCTTAGTTTTCATTTCATTTAGAATTATGTAGTTTATTATAATTACACTCAATTAAAAACAAGTAATTTTAAGTGTTAGATATGGTTAATATATTATTCCCATTCTATGCATTATACCTACAGATAATATTACTATACTTCTATTCTTAGCAAAATTGGGATTCATTAAACTCGTATTTGATTTTCACAGGTGTTGACATTTAGTGAGTAGAATGGCACAATGTGTATGTACTAATTTATCTCATTTTCTGAACTAGTTGCAGTGTTTGTCAACATCACTCTGGGACACTGCCATAGGACTTCATAATCAGAAGTACATTTAGGATTTCAGTGATCAGGATTTTTAAATGCACATTAATTCTTTAAAATATTCACGTATTTGACAATGTTTTAACATTCTGTTAAATCCATCACTTAATTTACTACCGCAAGGTCCATACAAGGGAGTGTTTGGATCATAGAAGTAAGAAAATTGTAATTTTAACATTTTTAGATTGTAGAATATAATGAACAACCATTGTTCCTACTAGCACTGTTTTATACTGTGCTTATTACTTTAGGCTCCAGGATTTGGATTTGGAATTGCAATCTCCGGTGGAAGAGATAACCCTCATTTCCAAAGTGGGGAGACCTCAATAGTAATTTCAGATGTGCTGAAAGGGGGACCAGCAGAAGGACAGCTACAGTAAGTGTGTCTGTGCTGCAGGGTGTGACCTGGCAGCCACTGGCAGGCAGCGCTAGAGACTCCTTTAATATATATATATATATATATATATATATATATATATATATATATATATAACATACATAGGCACATTTATCTTTGGCATAAATGGGAAGCTTGTGTCACTCACCTTAAAAAGGTCACTTTAAAAAAATCTAGTAAAAAAGAAAACGACTTAATTTTTATCAGAGTCTAGTCTTCAGAGCCTTTTAATTTGAATTCTGTAATATTTATTTGTTTATTTTGAATTTACTTATGAGAAAGGAGGAGAGAGAACCAGAACATCACTCTGGCACGTGCACTGCCAGGGATCGAGCCCAGCACCTCATACTTGAAGGTCCAACATTTTATCCACTGCACCACCTCCCAGGTGAGGGAACTTGTCAGATGACAAGAGGTCTGAGATGCACTGGCCAGAAAAATGAGAGTAGACAAAAAATTGGAAGCATAAATATTTATTTTTAAAACTGGGAGTAACTTTTTTCCAGTTATATGAGTTGATCTCATTTAATGTGCTATCATTTTACCACCAAAAAACATTTCTGTGTTTTGTGGTATTTAGCCTTTTGGGGAAATACACGTGTTAATAATTTTAAAAATTAATGGCCTGTGGTTAGTGACTTGCTAAATCATTCTTGTGGAAGAACTGAAAGTAAATATCATGGTATCAGCGATCTAACAAATTAACCTATTGATTATTTGGCCCTTAGTTAGGAATATTCATCCTGAAAATACTTTGACAAGCTTATTTCTGTTTTTGTGAAATGTATCATTGTGGCCACCTTTCTATTCCTTAGGGAAAATGACCGAGTTGCGATGGTTAATGGGGTCTCAATGGATAACGTCGAGCATGCATTTGCTGTCCAACAACTAAGGAAAAGTGGGAAAAATGCAAAAATTGTAAGTACTTTATACCTTTAATTTAGTAAAGATTATCAGTGCTGCTGTTGACTCATTTCTGGTGTTTGAATTTATTTTTTCTCTTTGTAAATAAGAACTGGGACAGTAGTTCTGAGGTCAGTTGTTTACAAGTAAGAACATTTCTTCTGATATTGCTGTTGTGGGTCTCACTGCTGTGTATTTTCTCAAAGCTTAGGTGCTAGGATTTTTTTCTTATTTAAAAAGAAAAGAAGATTTGTGGTAGTTGAATAGTTAATGTCTTTTTGGTTTATTGTTTCTTTCTCTTTTAAGTGTTTAAGTTTGATTGAATCTTGGCATGTAGTCATTTTTGGAAATACATAGCTCTATTTTCTGTTATAGGTTTTATTTAATGGGCAAGTTTTACATTGTCCCTTGAACTTGTACACCACAGCTATTTGTCACTATGATGTGGTTTAAGGGGAGAGATGGTAAGGTTCTCTTTGTAGAGTTACTTGGGGGTGTATTTAATGTTACTGTATTAAAGTATAACTAAACTCTTTCATCTATTTCCCATTTTTCTGAAGAGTCTGTTTCTGGTTGAAGTAAGGCAAAAAGAAATCCAGTTAGCTCTCAACCACTGACTTCAAGTTTAGTAGATGTGGCACAGAATGAATTTCATGTGCTGCCTACTTAGAGCTGTATCCATATCTAGGAGCACACCAGCCCGCTTTGCTCCTTCTTCATTTCTTCCCATCTAGTTTCTGAAGGCCCTCCTCGTCACAGCCTGGGGCCTTACCTCAGGCATCCATAACCAGAAGAGGCTGGGTGACCAGCTCTGTCCTGCCTTGTCTGCTGGAGAGCCAGGCTGCTCTCTAGCCTTCAGAACCACATTCAGCCCACCATGGAGGAGAAAGCTGGAGAGAGGGGAGACCTGCATTGGACCCTTGAAAGCTGGAAGGGACAAGGCCCTGAGGTTGTGTACCCCACACTTGGTAGGCCCTCTCAGCCTGTGCAGCCTGTGTGGGCTGCTGTGCCAACTTGGCTTTATAGCATCCTTGGCGCTAAGTTTGCTCCTCTTGCAGTATATACTTACTGCCTCTCCAAAAACAGGTGTTAGGTGTTCTCTTTTTTTTTTTTTTTTTTTTTTTTGCCTTCAGGGTTATCACTGAAGCTCGGTGCCTGCGCTACGAATCCACTGCTCCTGGAGGCCATTTTCCCCCATTTTTGTTGCCCTTGTTGTTGTTACTGCTGCTACTGTTGTTGGATAAGACAGAGTGAAATCAAGAAAGGAGGGGGGAGAGAAAGATAGACACCTGCAGACCTGCTTCACCGCTTACGAAGCGACACACCCCCCCCCCCACAGTTGGGGCTGCGCTACCACCCGGCCCCCAGGTGTCTTCAATTTTATGTGTTGTCACAACTTCACTGTAATTATATTTCCACAGCTCTAAACTGACTTTTGAAAAAAATATATTGATGGTTCATATGCAAACCAGCTAGTGGAGTTTTCAAACAGATTGTATAGCATAAGACTGTAATAGTCAAAGAAGCATATTGCTAATCTTCATAATTGTTGTAGTTTTTTTTTTTGTGTGGTCAAACTAGCTTTCACTTTCTTGCCTTTGCTGCTGATCCCAAACACCACCAGTGTTACTGGGACAGCCATGCAGGGGAGTAGCATGATGGTTATGCAAAAAGACTTTTGTGCCTGAGGCAGCAAAGGTCCCAGGTTCAATCCCCAGTATCACTATTAGCCAGAGCTGAGCAGTCTTCTGGTGAGTATGGATATATATCATGTGATGTGCTTGCACTGGAGCATGTGAAGAGGAGGATTCAGGGAAGCTCAAATAATGGATTTCCCTCTGACTGTTGTAGCCATGTTAGTTGGAAAAGCAAAACTCAGAAAGCTTGTGCAATTATTTTCTTGCTCTTCAGGAAACAGGTATAGGGAGATTGGGTGGGAGTTCTAATGCTGTCTCTTGCCATTAACTTACGTTGTTTTCATCACTATATGACTCTACAGTGAGGCCTCCATGTTTAAAATGTCTCCTTTTGTCCTATCTTTTGTACTCCATTTCTAGTCATAAACCAGAACATCAGAAGCCTCAATGTCTTTCATATGTAGATTTTATTTTTATTGGTTTTCGGTCTTGTTCTCTTTCTGTTCAGCATAACCAATTCTTCTCCTCTCTCTCCTTCATCTGTTAACCCCCCCCAAGTTGTCTTGCATTAGTGGTGGTTATTTATGTTGTTACATTACTATAAGCTAATTGGGTTTTAAGCTCATAATGCTTTCTGTTGAATTTCTACATTAGAACTCTACAATGTAATTACCATAAAATAAGCATACTTAGTTTTAACAGTAGATAAAGGGGAATTGAAAAAAGATTCGCTTACAGCACAGTGAGTATATATGGCATTCATTAAAAGTCTGAACATATTTTAAAACAAAAGTACTAGGAAGCCAATGAGTGGAGCTTTCAGAAGATTAGTTCTGTGAAACCTTCAGTATCAGTCCACGTGACGGCACAGGTCTCCTCTGTATGCTTACCCACCCCATTCAGCGTCTAGTTTTAACCTAGTATTAAATACTCTGTTGATACCGTGTTTCTACATACTTACCCAGTTGCTTTTTTTTCTTTCTTTCTGTTTTTAAAAGAATAACTTTCTGGGAGTAGCTTTTCACTATCAGCAGGCATGAATGACTTGATACACATGAATTGCCAGCATGTTTTTCAGAAAGCCAATTGAGAGGGCAATCTCACCCATACTTCTTAAATCTTTACCAAGCGGATAAACTAAGCATAGTATTGCAAGTAAAGTATTTTAAATGATAAACATGCTTCACCATCTCATAAGATGTCTGTTGCCCGTCCGTCTTTCTCCTTTGCCTGTCCGTGTCCTTTGCATTTGTCTGGTGATGATCATTTACTACGTATATTGTTTTCCTGGGTGCAGTTGAGTTGTTCATAGTGACTTTTTTGGTTTTGTTTTTATGTGGAAATGTTTTAATTTTTATGGCGTTATATGTGTTAGACTTTCATTTGACTGGTTCTACCATTGGTGCCATGCTTATAGAACTCTACAGGGTTATTGAAGAACACAACCTCTTTTTTTTTTCTTTATTGGGGGGTTAATGGTTTATAGTCAACAGTAAAGTACAATAGTTTGTACATGCATAATATTTCCACATAACAATACAACCCCCACTAGATCCTCCTCAGCCTGCATTCTAGTACTTGTGTGGTATTGTTTTGGTTTATCTTACATTTGTATCTTTGATTCATATGAACTGTTTTGAAGTGAGCATCCTCCTCCCCAAAACTGATGCTTCACAATTTTCATTAAGTTCAAGCAAAACCTGCTAAAGATTTTACCTTCAGGGGGAACTTTATGTGCATCAGGCATTCAGGTACCTCTTTTCCATTCTCCCTATCTTCTCCTCCCATCTCAATTTCTGTCCTATCAAATGAAGTAGAAGATAAAGGAAAGGGGGAGGGGGAGAACAAAGGGAAAATTGGCTCTGGGAGCAGTGGAATATAAGAAGCAGCAGTCATTATATCAAAGCCCTTTGCAGAAAGTTAGACACAAAGGAGAGTGACAAGATTATAACTTGGCAATAAAGAGCAAGAGGGAATAAAAGATTAATTGGCAGATCAGTAGACAGAGGAGAGAGCTGAAGTAAATAGAGATTAAAGTTGTAAATACCTTGTGGCTGAGGGGGTGGTAATTGGTGAAGAAAGGTCTTGGAAGTAGGTAAGGATATGAATGAGATTTCAAATGGAAATGATTCATTCATACACTAAGAGGTGTACCTTAGTCATTGAGACAAAAAGCGGGGGGGGGGGGGGGAGAACCTAACTTAAAAAAAAAATCCAAGAATAGTAGAGCTATGAAGCAATCCAAATACCATCTCTGTAAACCAGACCAACTGATTAGGCTCTTGGTGGATGGTTTTGCAATGACTGCTAGCAAATTCCATAGGGAGAAATGAGGAAGATGAAATGGTTGTTGTGTAAGCAAAGTAATGGGCTTGTGGAACTAATTTATGCGACCTGATCAGTAAAATTCAGAGAGGTAGACAGTCCTCTAGTTTGTTATAGCAAGTTATTGAGGGTCAAAAGAGAAAATCCTTCACTGTTGCCCAGTGGTGTCTCATACAAATGCAGGAGGGAACTGAGTGAAATCAGGAGGTAATTTTTGGTTTATGAGATTAGGAAAGATGGAAGATGTGGAAAAATTTCAGTCTCTCAAGACCTCAAAAGTAGAAGGCCGAAGAATATCTTGCAAATTTGATGAGATCAGAAGTGTTCTACTGTGAGAAGGTGAAGTCTAGGGCCTGAGAGGACATTAATGTGCATATAGCTCTTGAATTTTCAGAGTAAGATGGAAATAACCAGACAGGGGAAACTGAGTCAGTTACCAAAGTCTTTGAGGAAAGAAAAACAGAAAGAATGTGTGCCTTCACACTAGAAATTACAAGATATAGAAGACTGACGATAGGGAAATTATATCAGTGAAGTATGAAGTAGTCATTCATTCCAACATACAGGCATACTCTGCAAATATCAATATTGTAGGTTCTGTTCTGGACCACAACAGTAAGGTAAATATCATAATAAAGTGAGTCATACAAATATATATGTTTTTGTTTTCCCAGTGCATATAAAAGTTGTGTTTACACCATACTATCCTCTGTTAAATATATAGTAATGTTCTAACGGAGTAATGTACATTATAGTTTTTTAAAGCTTCATTGTTAAAAATGCCAACCCATTATTTGAACCATTGGTGAATTGTGATCTTTTTGCTGTGGAGGAGTCAGTAAAAAAAATATAATAATAATAATAATAATAATAATGAAGGTATTCCTGTTCTGTGCTGAGTGTTAATGTCCTAGTGCAATACATTTATCGCTTAGAAGTCCAACAGAGCAATTATAGATGATGCTACTGATGGAGTCTGAAATTTTTAAGAACTAGGTTTATAAGTTTGCTATGGTTCTGATAGCATCTAGTTAATGGTATTAAGAGTACAGTGCCTCATTCTTTAGTAAACCCATCAACAGTTAGTTTTCTTTTATGCTTGTGATTATTATACCTGCAGGATCTTCCTGAATTAATAAAGGCTTTATTAAATCCAGTATTCTAAATTAGGTTCTTAGCCAGATCCCTTTATCAGGAAATCAGAAAACACAATCATAACAGAAGTGTATTCCTTAGGAACTTACTATAATTGTGGAGTGTATATCTCTAACTCATAATTAAGTTTCTTAATATGGGATCAGAGAAATGTAATCTATCTTTCTCTTGGGAACTGAAAGTACACATATGGAAACCAGCCAGCCTTTTTATTGTAATCTCTTGTACTTGTAGACCATTCGACGAAAGAAGAAAGTTCAAATACCAGTAAGATGTCCCGATCCTGAACCGGTGTCTGAGAATGAGGAAGACAGTTATGATGAAGAAGTACATGACCCAAGAAGTAGCCGTGGTGGTGTGGCTAATAGAAGGAGTGACAAGAGTTGGACGAGGGACAGGAGTGCAAGTAGAGAGAGGAGTTTGTCCCCACGATCGGATAGGCGCTCTGTGGCCTCCAGCCAGCCTGCCAAACCCACCAAAGTCACACTAGTGAAATCCCGGAAAAATGAAGGTATCCTCTACCAACTGGGGTTTTGTGGTTTTCACATAGAACATTTTGACAAACTTTATTAAGACTTCTCTCCCACGCTCTCTGGCTACTTAGCATAACCCCCTATAAGCCACCTCCCTACTCTGACTGCCTCAGCTGCTGCTGCTGACAGCAGAACCTCCTTCAGCCAACTGGACCACTCACCCAGGTGAGTGTCACTCAAGACATCTCAAACAAAGCTCAGTTCTCCGTCAGAATTTCTCTTCTATCCCCCCTTCCTTCCTTCCTTCCTTCCTTCCTTCCTTCCTTCCTTCCTTTCTTTCTTTCTTTCTTTCTTTCTTTCTTTCTTTCTTTCTTTCTTTCTTTCTTTCTTTCTTTCTTTCTTCAGAACACTGCTCAGCTCTGGCTTATGGTAGTATAGGAGATTGAACCTGGCACTTTGGAGCCTTCAGGCATGAGAGTCTCTTTACATAACCATACCACTATCTCCCCCAGTCTCTTCTGTTTTTGTTTGTTTGTTTGTTTGTTTGTAAGCGGCCCATTGAATACATTACTAAATAAATGACCTGTTCTTGATTCAACAAATCCCCAATAGGATGATATGTATCCGAGATGCTTGTTCTCCCCCACACTTTCCTATACCCAGTTAGCCTCCTAAATATTTTTTCTTTATTGGGGGAAGGGAGATTAATGGTTTACAGTCAACAGTAAAATACAGTAGTTTGTACATGTGTAACATTTCTCAGTTTTCCACATAACAGTTCAGCCCCCTCTAGGTCCTCCTCTGCCATCATGTTCCAGGACCTGAACCTTCCCCCACACACCAGAGTCTTTTACTTTGGTGCAATACACCAAACCCAGTCCAAGTTCTGCTTTGTGTTTTTCAACTTCTTTATATTATTATTATGATTATTATTTAGTGATTTAATAATGATCAACAAGATTGTGGGCTAAGAGAGATACAATTCATACAGTTCCCACCACCAGAATGCCATATCCCATTCCTCCCTGTTCTTTATCCCTCTGGGAGTATGGACCAAAGCTTTCTTTGGGGCCCAGAAGGTGGGAGGTCCGACTTCTTGCTTCTCCACTGGACATGGGTATTGACAGGTCGATCCATATCCCCCACCTGTCTCTACTTTTCCCTAGTGGGGTAGGACTCTGGGGAGTTAGCCTCCTAAATATTACTCTTAACTCTCTCATCTCTGCCTTTCACCACTGCCACCCTCCTTCTCCATGTCTGTGTCATGTCTCTTTTCCCTCAGCTTTTTTGAGGTATAATTGGCAATCATGTCACAATTGTCCATACTTTTAAGGTATATAGCGAAATAGTTGAATATATATTATTACGCCCACCACAATCAACTTAATAAAGCATCACCTCTTCCTTTCTCTTCTTTCTTTTTTCTACCCTCATCTCTTTGTGGAATGTACTGGGGAATGAAGCCAGGGCCTTGGATATGGCTCCAGTGCTAACCAACCACCCCAGCCCATTTTTATGTTATTTGTTTGAGTTGGGGGTGAGGGGAGGAAGGTGGACGGAAACACCCAAGTGTTGTTCCATAATGCCTGGAGTGCCACGTCTCTATCTTGGGTTCTCTCGTGTGACATCCGGGAACAAACACCAGAGCCACACTCCTGAAGACATGCATTTCATTCTACCTGCTAAGCCACTTCCATGAGTAACTTACATACTTGACCATCCTCTTTGGACAAACTCACACATTCTGATAAATTTCTCTCTGGATCCCTTCCAGACTGTTCAGCTGATTCCTTCACAGTCAGAAAGTTCTCCGCATTATTCTTGTGCCTTCAGTTTGTACCTTTTGGTGCGTTCTTCTCTAACCCTTCTGACTCTTAACCCCTGCCTACCCCCCTCCCCCAGCTCCCACATCCTGACAGCCAACACACATTTGTACCCTTTTCCTTCAGTTTTAGTTTGAGTATTTCTTACCTAAGTTTCAGCTTTAGTCTCCTCTCAGAGAGATTTCTCGGACCTGTTAACTAGTCCAAGAACCCTGTACTTTTTCCTCACACTTGAAGTTTGTCATAAGAACATTACCCCCCCACATCCCCCATTGACAGTGCAGGTTTCCGGAGTGCAGAGACCATGTTCCTCATTTGTTGCTGCTTATTTAGAATGCCTTTTTCAAAGTTAATATTTCTACAAGGAAATACCTGGAATAAACGGGTCAGTCAGTATACCAGAAATATTTTAGAGTCACACCTGCATTGGTCATTTGTAACTGTTTAGCCTTGAATAAGGAGAGTCCTTTAACCAGTACTATGATTTCTTTTGATGTAACAGACATGTCTGATGCACGTGCAACTGATTGCCTAGAACCCCAAACTTTTTTTTTCCATTTTTTTTTAAATCCTGATTTCTGTTTCTATTTTGTGAGTGCTCTGTATGTTTGCCTTGAGTTAAACTATAACTCTGATGTAACTTTCAGAAGCCTGAGTTAGCACACATTTTCTGTTTCTCACCTTGGTCTTGTTGCTGTTGCTTTTTGTTTTTGTTTTGTTTTGATGTGACAAGACTTAAAGAGCGATCCTCTCTTTCCTAGCAAAACCTGAAACAGTCTTCTTCCCAGTGATATTATACAGTAGTCACTGTTCTGAGTTTTCAAAAATAATTCTACACTTTCACAGACTCCTGAACAGTTTTCTAGCCTTTCCTGATAAGTGCCTCAATTCTGGCCACTCCCTCCCCCACATATGTAATTAATGTTGACTCACCCTTAGATACCTCTGGTTGTTGAAAGTTGGCATTGACTCTTGCCCACGTCTGCCTGAATAGCTGAAAGCCATTGTTTAAACTCACATAGACAGTTTGTGCCAGTGCAGAGTCAGACAGGTGTCAGCAGAAACGCTTTTTCTCTGGGGTCTGGGAAAGCACGAGGAGGATACAATTGGTAATAAAAACTCAGACTTCAACCCGTTTACTTTTTTCTCTTGTACATGTATATGTATATGTAGAATTTATTAAGCTTTCTGAGAAGCTAGTGTATTAGCACAGCGTGGTCAGAAAGGAAAGGCCTTTCCTTCAAGTCTTTCTCTGGTGCAGTAAAATGGGACTGTGGAGTGCCAGTCCTCTGAACCACACACACACTTTCACATTGGCAAACTTTTTGATGATATTAGGAAGTGTCTTCTGAGAGTAACTAACTGTAATTTCTTGTTCCTGTACTTCAGTACTGTCTTTATGATGCGGGTATTATTAATTTTGTACTTTGAAACCGTAAGTGTGTAAAGATTTTACACTTAAGACATTTAAATATTTTTTCAGAATATGGTCTTCGACTGGCCAGCCATATATTTGTAAAAGAAATTTCACAAGACAGCTTGGCAGCAAGAGATGGCAATATTCAAGAAGGCGATGTTGTATTGAAGGTATGGTCATATTCTTACATTCTAATGAACTGAGAATAAAAAGTCTTAGTGTGGACTTTTGACTTCAGCTCATATTTGAAATACTTGTACAGACATTTTTTTTAAAATTAGTGTTTGGGGAACTGAGAAGTCTGTAATCATCCATTATTACCAATCAACAGTGATATTTTTTTTCTTTTTTTTAAATATCAGCTCTGGCTGATAGTAGTGCAGGGTATTGAACCTGGGACTTTGGAGCCTCAGGCATGAGAGTCTATTTGCATAACTGTTATGCTATCTAACCCTGCCCTGATGTTTTTCTCTTAAGACAGTGTCATCCTCAGAGAAGGAATCACTGAAGTGATCATTTATGAGTAGGAATTACTTTTCAGATAAACTTGCCTGTGCTTCCCCAATACGTGCTTTTGATAACTGCGCTCAATCTTGAAATGTTTGTTTTGTAAGTTTGTGGTTTACTTAAAGAAGTAGTAGGCTTGGCAGGAGGGCTGGGGGGCGGGGGCAAGGGGAACTAGAGATTACTCATTTGTGATTTTGTTTCAGGAAGGACTAGTACCATGGTAATTCAGAAAAGTATAAAGGAATGCTTGGGCTCTTAGGTAAACCAGTGGGCAGTTTTGGTATTCTTTTTTTTTTTTAATTTAAAAAAATATATATTTATTTGTTTTCCCTTTTGTTGCCCTTGTTGTTTTACAGTTTTGGTATTCTTACTCATTACAGATTAAGTTACTATTCGTATTCCTGTTTGTCATTTACTTTCAACCTGCAGTTTCTTTTATGTTGCAGATAAATGGTACTGTGACTGAAAATATGTCATTGACAGATGCAAAGACACTGATAGAAAGGTCAAAAGGCAAATTAAAAATGGTAGTTCAGAGAGATGAACGGGCTACCCTGTTGAATGTCCCCGATCTTTCAGACAGCATCCACTCCGCGAATGCCTCAGAGAGAGATGGTGAGTACAGTCCTGTATGGAGTAAGTGACTTTTTTGTTTGTTTGTTTATATATATGTAAGTGTTAGGAAGATTGATGAGTTTGAACAAGCCAGTGTAATTTCCCTGCTCCAGAATCTAAAACTTAGAAATACATGTGTTTTCTGTATTGACCTCACTATTTATTGATCAGTGGTTGACAACAGTAGTTTGAGTCAGCTCTTTCATATTAATTTCTATCCGGTCACTTCCATGGTTATTGCAGTACTTCACATTCCACTGGAATCATTTACTTCATTGGAGACTAAATGGTGCCTTGTTATTTAACAGACATTTCAGAAATTCAGTCGTTGGCATCAGATCATTCCGTACGATCACATGACAGGCCTCCCCGCCACAGCCGATCG
This sequence comes from Erinaceus europaeus, assembly GCF_950295315.1. Lineage (NCBI taxonomy): Eukaryota > Metazoa > Chordata > Mammalia > Eulipotyphla > Erinaceidae > Erinaceus > Erinaceus europaeus. The sequence continues at coordinate 45,053,567 of NC_080181.1, read as the reverse complement.
AGGTCTCCTGACCAGCGGTCAGAGCCTTCTGACCACTCCCGACATTCTCCACAGCAGCCCAGCAACGGCAGGTAACCCCTCTCTGTTGCTTACAGTCCTGTGTGTGCTGGACACCTGTCTCTACTATTGTTTACAAATATTAGAAGAAGCATTCTCTTGTGGTTACTTAACATTAGGATTACTTTTTTTTTCTTCTCATCATCGAGGCTTCACCATTGAAGTTGACTTCTTCAGATAGAAAGGGAAAGACAGAGGGAGAGAGCAACATTACAGCTCTGAAGCTTCCCCAAGACTTAAGCAGGTACCTTCCCAGATGAACTATCTCACCAGCCCTAGCTTTACCTTTTTTTAAGTCAACTTAAGTATCTCTTATCTAGAATGCAGAGGTCATACTCCCCCCCCCCCCCCCCCCCATGGATCTAACACTGTAGGCACTCCTTAGAGATATTGTGGGCTGCATTCCAGCCTACGGCAATTAAAACTAGTCATAGATTTCTTTTTAGTTCCCCAGTGAATGTGAAAGTTACATGTAGGGGCCAGGCGGTTAGCGCACTGGGTTAAGCGCACATGGTGTGAAAAAGCACAAGGACCGGCATAAGGATCCTGGTTCGAGCACTTCACAAGTGACGAAGCAGATCTGCAGGTGTCTATCTTTCTCTCCCCCTCTCTGTCTTCCCCATCTCTCTGTCCTATCCAACAACAACAACAGAAATAACACAATAACAACAATAGCAATAACAACAAGGGTAACAAAATGGGAAAACGGCTGCCAGGAACAGTGGATTCGTAGTGCCAGGCACCGAACCCCAGCTCTGGAGGCAGGCAGGCAGGCAGGCAGGCAGGCAGGCAGGAAGGAAATTAGTTAGTTACGTTTACACAGGTCCGGGTAGGCAAACGCTAGAAGAAGAAGGTCCGGGTGGAGGCACACCTGGTTGAACACATAATGTTACAGTGCACAAGGACCTGGGTTCAAGCCCTCAGTCCCCATCGTCAGGGGGAAAGCTTCACAAGTGGTGAAGTAGGGCTGTAGGTGTCTCTCTGTATCTCTGTCTCTATCTCCCCCTTCCATTCAATTTCTGGCTGTCTCTATTTCAATAAGTGAATAAAGATAATAAAAAATATTTCAAAACAAAGTTGCATTTACACTATGCTGTAGTCTAGTAAGCATGCAGTGGCATTGTGTCTACAACAGTGTATATACTTCAGTTAAAAATACTTTATTGTTAAAAGTGCTGTCATCTGTGCCTTCAGTGAGTCATCTTTTTTTTTTTTTAATATTTATTTGATAGAGACAAAGGGAGAGAGAGAGGGAAAGAGACAGAGACACCTGCAGTTCTGTTTCACCACTTGCAAAGCTTTCCCCTTGCAGGTAGGGACTAGGGGCTCAAAGCCGGGTCTGAGTGCATAGTAACATGTGCGCTGAACCAGGTGCACCACCACCTGACCCCCCCCTCCTTTTAAAGACGTATTTATTTGTTTCTACAGAGAGAAGAGTCAAGAGAAAAGCAAGGAATAGAGAGAGGAGAGAGAGAGAGAGACCGAGAGACCTGCAGCACTTGTATAGCTTCCCCCCTGCAGGTAGGGACTAGGGACTTGAACCCAGATCCTTTTATATGGTGATATGTGTGCTACAGGTATACCACCACTGAGCCCTGAGCCTTAATCTTTTTGCTAATGGCTGCTCTTATGAAACAATCTGAATTTGAACCAAGAAGTCATAGAACATAACATCCACTGGGGTTTGAGCCTCAGCACCACATGGGAACACTTGCATCAGGGAAGGTTCTTGAATGTGGAGAAGTGTCTGTGGTATTTCTGTCTCTCTTCTGGTACTCACTTTCTCATCTCTCCCTTTTGTCTATCTGAAATTAAAAAAGAGAAGAAGAAAGGCTGTCAGTCTTTTCTACCAGGATTGCTCAAGTTGTAAAGGTAGTACAGGTACAAAAAGTCCCAACAAGCAAAAAAAAAGGAAGAAAGAAAGAAAATGAGGTGTGGTCTAGGAGGAGTGGATAAAGCATTGGACTCTCAAGCGTGAGGTCCTGAGTTCAATCCCTGGCAGCACATGTACCAGAGTGATGTCTGGTTCTTTCTCTCTCCCATCTTTCTCATGAATAAATAAATAAATTCTTTAAAAAAAATAATAAAATGAGATATGTTTGAATATTTTTGGCACAGGAACAATTCAGTCTCTTTGCAGCACAAAAGTAATTGAAGACAGTTGGTAAACAGATGGGCATGGCTGTGTTCCAGTAAAAGTATTGACAGAACTAGTTGCCTTCCAAAGCTGCACCGTGTTAGAGGGTGCTAGCCACTTTCGCTGCTTGCAGGAGCAATGTAATTAGTAGAAGTCCTTTACCTATCTGATTAACCTGGACTTTACTTTTTCCTTTTAATAATACACCAGTTTGAATTTATGCCAGTGGCAGGTGTGCTAGTAGTATGTAACTTAGCTGAGCTTATAGTCTCTTCATGGAGATATATATATATATATAGAAATTATGACTCATCTCTCCAGAAAAATGCACATGTACATGTACACGGAACTTCCCACTTATAATTTTAGGACATTACCAGGGCTCTGTAGGTCTCCAGCTAACCTGTGGGTTGATAGCAAACCACAGAAAAGTTGTGGAGATACTTGAAAATATAAGTCCAGAACTGAACAGTTTAGGATTCACAATAGTGACTTCGACTGTCTGAGGTCTTAGCTGAAGCCTGGCAAGTCATTCAGATTGCAAACAGAAGCACTAAGGAAAGAAGACCAAGAATTGGACCACAGGAGCTGAAGATGGAGAGGAGAAATAGACAAAGAGGGAATTGCCTGGTCCGCTTTTACTTGAATTTATTTTTAAAGACTGATTTATTTCAAACAAGATAGAGAGCTTCATGAGAGGGGGAGAGAGAGAAGTGAGGGCACTGCTGAGGTCCATGCAGTGCTGGGGTCGAATAAGGGAACATGCAAGTTGAGCTATTTGGTCTCCCCAGTCAACTTTTCAAAAGATTATAATAACGCTTCTTCAAAAAGGAATAGTATGATCTGTCACATACATAACTGGCCTTTCCAATAACTGATGATTAATTTGAACTGTTGCGGATAGTAAATTGATTCTCAGTAGCTCCTTGACATGGCGTATTACCTGGGGAAGGGTCGCTGTCACAGCACATGCACAGTGATTTCACCAACATCCTGGCTGATTCATGGGGAGCTGCTGTCATTTTAACACATTTCTCCCACATAGAAACCATGCTGGTGTCAAGCAATTTGGACGTCATTCTCCTTAAAAGAAAGAAAGAAAGAAAGAAAATCATCAGATCTTTGTCCATTTGGTTTTATATTACAAGAAATTCCAATTCTTAGTTCTCTTTGGCTTTTTTTTTTAATTCTAATTTTCTAAACACTTGGCATCTCACTTTAATTTAAAAGTGGAAAGGGTTATGTGACCTGCAAGATAGCCCACCTGCAGGCTGCCTGCTTTGCCATGCTCACAGCCCAGGCTCCGTTATGGTTCCTGTGACAATGGGGAAGCTTCAGTGCTGTGGTGTCTTTCCCTCTCCCTGTTTCTTTTATCTGAAAAAGTCAGCCTAGAGCAGTGACGCTTCATTGACAAAACAAGAAGAGGTATGGGGGGGGGGGGGGAGACTTAGCTATGTCCACACTGTTTGGGGGGTAATTTAGCTTCTCTTGGGGGACCTCAAATATAATCATGAGTAATGACAGTTAAACAGGATCTTCTAAAAATACAGAATCTTGAGGTCTCTGTCCTGGTTTATTTAAATGGGAATACTTTTTTTTTTTTTGAAGGCTCCATTTACTTTTCTGTAAGCTATTGGATTTGGGAACTTTTAATGAGAATATGTAGTCTTTACTAAAAAAAAAAAGTATTCCAAATACAGATGACCATAAGTCTTCAAGGTTTTGTGGGGTTTTTTTTCCTTTCCCCTTTTAATTTTTGTGCTGAGAATTTAATTCTTGAAAGTTTAGTAATTTGCAGGGAAGAAATGGTACTGCCAGTATCTTAAAGATTTCATTTCCCTCCTGAGATTAATATTAAAGTCCAAATAACTGGTAGTGCCAAGAGTGCACTGAATTTCGAGACAAAAATTAGATAATATTAAAAGAATAAAATCCTAGTATTAAAAACCCAGACCACTATATATTCTTTGTTGTTTTATTATTTGGCTTGTATAGATGTCTTTGTTTTTGCAGATTCCATTTAAAATCCTTCTAAAACCAAAGAGGTACAAAATTGCCTTGATCTCTTTGAGAAACATTTTCCCCTTAGTGTGTAAAGAGATCTGACATGTTAAAGTACCAGCTGCACTTTGTCCTTTTCCCAGACTCCAGAATATTTTTATCTACTTGTAGGACATGCAGTTCATTTGCAGAGTAATAACATCTTCATTTTGCCAGAGGCTGTACTGTAATGACTTGGGGATCCTTGGAAACAATCTTTCTGGGGGCTACTTACTTGCAGGAGGACCCTGAAGTCTGTGTGCTTTGGTTTTTCCCATTTGTAAGTCATTCCCATACCTTGTAAAAGCTGTCATTAAGATTGAATTAGATACAATATCTGGCACAAATGTGCCAGCTGTCATTATTTTCGTGACTAGCAGCAGCAGCAGTAGTAGAAATGTGAGTTCGTTTTCTAAACTTGCTTTCACATCTGTCCATAGTTAAACACTTCTAAGATAAAGGTGGCAAGAGATTGGAACCAAGATGAAAACTCTTGACCTTTTGATTCAAACATTTGACCTTTTTGGTATAAAGATGGGGGGAAATATAAGGCTAATTGCTAGCTAGTCTTCAAAGAACAAAGATCTATAAGCAAGGGTCGAGCAGTAGTGCAGGGGATTAAGCACACATGGCGCAAAGTGCAAGGACCAGCGTAAGGATCCCGATTCGAGCCCTCAGCTCCCCACCTGCAGGTGATGAAGCAGGTCTGCAGGTGTCTTTCTCTTCTCCTCTCTGTCTTCCCCATCTCTCTCCATTTCTCTGTCCTATCCAACAACAGATGACATCCACAGCAACAAAAATAACCACAACAAGGCTACAACAACAAGGGCAACAAAAGGGGAAAAAAATGGCCTCCAGGAGCAGTGGATTCATCATGCAGGCACTGAGTCCCAGCAATAACTCCTGGAGGCAAAAAAAAAAAAATCCATAAGCATTCCATTGTTGCCATCACCCATTTTAAGTTCTGCTTTCTGTGGACAATTCTGAGAGAAGGATGTGAGTTTATGCTCGTCATTATAATTAGGTAAACAACATATCCTCGTTGTAGTCTAGGACAGAGTTTGGCAACCTTCAGCCTATGGGTCAAATCCAGCCTTGCTGCGTGGTTTTCATTTATAAATAAAGTCTTACGGAATCTGTCCTGCAATGACATAACAAGGAATTTGCAACAAGACCATATGATCAATAACCCGTGGCAGGAAAAGTTTGCCTCTCCCTGGTCTAGAATGTTTTGTTTTTAAATTTAAAGATGCTGAGGGTACTGGGTGTTGTCAGCTGGTGGCATTGCTTCATGACTGAAGAATGGAGTGGCAGCTGATGACTCACTTCTTTGCTCGCACTGTGGCATTTGATTTCTCAAAGGGTGCTGGATTTGCAGGGTACCTTTGCACCTCTACTTGGGCATACTCTCTCTAGGACTTGCACAGCTAATAGATATATTTTGTTACTTTTCCTCCTGAAGAATGACATGTGTTTACCTTTTTACTATTTGGTAAACTTTTTTTTTTTCTGAAGTGCAGGCTAATTAGCATAAGGTTGGGTTATGGAAAATTGGGATTGTAAAGATTTTTTTTTCAGATAACGTAAATGCAGTCACTCCTGACCAAATTCATCTAAGACCTAGTTACTGTTTAGAGTTTTGTATTCAAGCAAATGGGGGAAAAGTCTCCTTTATATTTAGCATATCCATTTGATAAAGACAGTTCCTTTTGAAGTACTTGAAAACAGTATTTTTAAAAGTTGTAAATATTCTCTTCACTCATTGTGTCTCCTAATACAAATGTTTTCATTAAATTCTGTAAAGTTAGTATGCCAATGTTAATGGATTTTGGAGACAGCAAATACATGAAAGTCAAATTAAATTTTTTGAGTGAGAAAAATTAGCTCAAGCAAAATCACATTTGGCAACTAAAATTATATTTCGGAATAAAACCTTTTGCCCATGTAGCCCATGAATATTATAAACTATTTAAAACTGTACAGGGTTGAATTTTAAGCTCATGACTTTATGCTCTAAGAGTGCTGGGTAAGTCCTAAAACATAATGTTTTTTCCTTTAAAATCTTAGTGAAGCCATGGCTTTTAAATTAAGGATCTAGTTTTTTATTTACACACACACCTTCTATTTTCTGCCAACTTCCACAGCTTTTTAAATAACTGTAAATTTTATTTGATCCTATTATATTTAGTTTCTGTTAGATATTGTTAAGTTCTTTTTTTGTTTTTAAAGAGGTAGATGAATTTGGTACTCTCATCCTCTAAAGCTTGGATCATGCATGCCCTGTGAGGTCCTTGCTCAAGTTCCCAGAGTGGAGTAGAATATGAGCAAGGCCAAGATGTCCTTCTCCCTCAAGTTCTGTGGCTGTCCTCCTCCTCCTCCTCCTCCTCCTCCTCCTCCTCCTCCTCCTCCTCCGTCTCCTCCTCCTTCAATATACTTATGTATTTATTTATTATTGGCTAGCGACAGAGAAATTGAGAGGGGAGGAGGAGATAGAGAGACAGAAAGACACCTGCAGTCCTGCTTCACGACTCATAAAACTTTCCCCCTGAAGGTGGGGACCAGGGGCTTGAACCAGGGTCCTTGCACACTGTAATGTGAGCGCTTAACCAGGTGCGCCACCACCTGGCCCCTGTTAAGTTCTTTATGGAACATACATGTAACTTTGCCAATAGGCTAACCATTTTTGTTGAGACATTTACATATGTCGGTTGGACTTTTTATAGTATTTAAAAATGTGGAAAAGATACCATCTTATGATTGGTGAATTTCAGGTTTTCTTTTTTGATCTTTTGCTTGAGTCCTTTTCCAAATAAAAATGGTTTCATTACAGTCCATCCTCAAGGGGTTTTATCCACAACAAGATGTTTGTGTGATATTATTGGTAACTAACTTTGTTTAGGCGCTACTACATTTTCTTTTTCAGAAATTCTTCAGCTGGCGAAGATAGAAAGGACCATTCTGGAAAGGAGAATTTCCTCAATGTCTTAGTGAAATCACACAGCCAGCTGATTTCTTCTCCCCTATGGCTCCTTTCTCTTATGACGGGACTAAGGGGGTTGAGAGTTACCAGCAGGTAGCCAGCACAGTGAATGTTTTATGTCCAAAGTTGGAAGATTTCCCTGTTAGGAGATTTGACATCCTGCTTATCCATCCTTTATTAAATATTTCTTGAAGGCACAAGTGTTAGAAGTATATGATTATAGGGAGTCGGGTGGTACAAAGTGCAAGGACTGGTTTAGGATCCCGGTTCGAGCCCCTGGCTCCCCACCTGCAGGGGAGTCACTTCACAGGTGGTGAAGCAGGTCTGCAGGTGTCTTTCTCTCCCCCTCTCTGTCTTCCCCTCTTCTCTCCATTTCTCTCTGTCCTATCCAACAGCGACATCAATCAGTAACAACAACAATAATGATTGCAACAATAAAACAAGGGCAACAAAAGGGAATAAATAAATATTTTTTAAAAAGAAGTATATGATTATAAATGAGACACTGAACAATTTAGGTCTCTCGACTTGTTGGAAAACAGCGAGATGACCAGGATGTTTGAGTTGCCACAAAGGAGAGTATGATTTTGGAGTTCTAGGAGTCCTTTCCCCATTTTAGAAAAGCTGTTTCACTAGTGGGGAGAGGGTTTTTTTTTTCTTTTTTTTTTAATTGTTCTCTACTTGAGTTGTTACTGATGGTTTTTGTTAAGATTCTTTGTCTAACATTTCAAAGTGACTAATGACCCATCCTGAACTTTCGCTACTTAAATGTAAGCCAACTATTATGTTTATTTTTATTTGTAAAATGGAAATACTGACAAGACTGTAGGATAAGAGTGGTACATTTCCACAAAGTGCCCACCCCCAGAACTCCATATCCAATCTCCCCCTTGGTGCATTCCCTATTCTTTATCCTTCTGGGAGTATAGACCCAGAGTCATTGTGGGGTGTAGACCGTGGAAGGTCTGGCTTCTGTAATTGCTTCCCTGCTGAACATGGGCCATGGGCGTTGGCAGGTCGACCCATACTCCCAGCCTGTCTTTCTCTTTCCCTAGTGGGACAGGGATCTGGGGAGGTGTGTTCAGGACACATGGGATCGTCTGCCCAGGGAAGTCAGGTTGGCATCATGTTAGCATCTGGAACCTGGTGGCTGAAAAAGAGTTAAGATCAGGAACAACATAATGGACCCCTTTGTGGGCCCCTATAAGACCTTGCCCTCAGTGTGGATCAACAATGGTAGGAAATGGTCCTTTCTCTGAAGGGAGGTTGGACAGTATACTCTACCTACTACCCGAGGAAGATGGGTCCTGAAATTAATACAGCCCGGAATGTTCCTAGCCGTGACCAGAGAATGGATGCAGAGGTTACATAGGCTTCTGTGCTAAATATGAGCCCCAGATCAAATTTATGGGCTTTACAGTTAACAATATTTATACACTTTCCCCATATTTGGGAGATACTCTCTTTCCTCATCCAGCTTTTAGTCCTTTTTCAAACTATGACATCATCTCCCCAGACAATATCCTGTGTCTACCTGCATATTAGATACCAGGCTAAAAGTCATGGGCCCCTTGGAATATACCTAAAGTAGACCTACTAGCTTTTTCCAAAACAGAGACCCCAAATCTTCATCTGCAATATTTTTGTCATTAGGTTCATGATTAGTCAACTATTATGTTTAATCCTTGGGAATTTTAGGTTTCCAGATTAAAATTCCAGGCTGAGGTGTTTTGTTTTTGACTAGACTGGGCAATACAGTAGTTTATACTTTTTTTTTTTAGCTAAAGGAAGCCCTTTATAGTTCTTTTTACTTACCTTTATTTATTGGCTGGAGACAGCCAGAAATCAAGAAGGAAGGGGGTGATAGAGAGGAGAGAGAGATGCTATAACTCTGCATCATTCAACACCATTGCCATTAGAAAATTAAATATTTAAAGTCAAGTATAAGCAATCTAAATTGAGATGTGTGAAGTATACTGAATTTTAATGACTGATGATATGGAACATAAAATGTCATTACTAAATTACATTCATTAGCTTAACATCTGACAAAATAGTTTTAATTCATTTGGATAAGTAAAGTGAATTAATCCATTTCTCTTCATTTGATGTAGATTTGAACTCTAGAACATTTAAAATTACATGAGTGCCATGTTTCACAATATGCTGCTAACAGCACTGTTCCAGGTCTTCATGTATTATTGAATAACATCACCATCTTTCGGTAGATAAGGAAAGTACACTAAAAAGCCAATGCCTTGCCAAATATTACTCAATCGTTGTATGGCAGTTTGATTAGATGGCAGTTCCATCCATATGAAGTGTATTTATCATAATTGTATTACAAGAAAATAAAAATTACAATCAAGGCAGTATGAAAAGCTAGCCAAACAAGGAAATGCTAGCAATAAATATTTTTGTGCACTGTACCGAGCAAGAGCCCAATTGTACAGCAAATGGCAATCTGTTGGTTACCCCTGGGGAGGATACTGGAATTAGAGTGCTATATTTGGCCCTAAGCTGCTAATACAATAGTTATCATCAGTGTTTGTTAGAGACGTTTTATATTGAGGCCTATTTTTAAAGTTACAGTGAAGAAAATCAGTTGGGAACATGTAGCAAATAGAGGAGTTTAAAATCAGCTTGTTGCAGAGCAACAGAAACCTATGGAACCGAAAGCATTATGTAGTTCTTTAATTTCATTTTCTTCTTTAGAGTGACTATCTTTATAATAGACTATTAGCATTTTTTAGTGTGGAGAATGCTGGGAGGATTTACTATTTTTACTGCCTTTTATATTCTCTGGCGCCCAGAGAAGATTGGGAATGTTTAATTGCACTTATTTATACTTAAACTAATTGTATATGAATTTATTTTGTTTTTATAAACAGTAGCTAAAAATTTTGACCTTTTATAATTTAAAAGTAGTTCATTCTGGTTTGAACTAGCAATATTTTGGCTTTCATCTTTTTTCTAAAGAACCCTTACATACATACAGTTCATTTAATATATGTAATTTAGAATAGAATACACCCCCGTAGGGGATGCATGAATAAAAAAATAGAAACTATGCATCATGCTTGTGTTTGACCCTTTCAGGAGCATAACAGGGAATGAAACTTGTTCTGACAAGAGACTGTTAATAATGTGTACTAATAAAACTAGATCATGTAGGCCTAATTTCACTTTGAAATAATGACACCTCAAAACATCTCTGTGAATAATTCGTGTGTTTCTCATTGTAAAACTTGAAATAGTAGAAATAGTCTAGTTTTTCTTGTCACTGTTTTGCCTCTTCCATATGAACTACTGTTGCTTATTTTGCTGTGTCCATGTAGGACTGTGTGTGTGCATGGTAAAGTGTGTGCTCTACCTGGTGAACCATCTCCTGGACCCACCACCCTAGTTTTAATTAGTAGGTTTTTATATCTTTTTATAATCTGTTAGAGTAAGGCCCTTGTTCCTTGAAGTCCCTTCAATATTGTCTCGACTTTTCCTATGCCATTCGCTTTTTTTTATTATTGTTGTTGTAGTTATTGTTGTTGATGTCGTTGTTGGATAGGACAGACAGAAATGGAGAGAGGAGGGCAAGACAGAGGGGGAGAGAAACAGAGACACCTGCAGACCTGCTTCACCACTTGTGAAACAACTCCCCTGCAGGTGGGGAGCCGGGGGCTCAAACTGGGATCCTTACTCTGGTCCTTGCGCTTTGTACCACATGTGCTTAACCTGCCACACTACCACCCGACCCCCTGCTATTCTCTTAACAAATGTTTGTTGTGATCAGCCATATTTTTGCTCATATTTTTAATCTTTACTTATCCGTAGCCTTCGGAGCAGAGAGGAAGAAAGAGTTTCCAAACCTGGAGTTATCTCCACTCCTGTAAAGCATGTGGATGATCATACACCTAAAGCAGTAGAAGAAGCTGTTGTTGAAAGGAATGAGAAACTGACACCTACTCTTCCAGGTAAGCCTAGGAAAGTATTAGGTGCAGAAAACATTCACAGTGAAAGTGATAGGCACGATTGAAAGAAGACTGAAAGATAGAGCTGCTACTACTGCTACTGCTATTGTGGTTATTAGCTTTTGGGAAAACCTTTCCAATTTTTGTTTTGTTAGAGGAAGGGGTGCACTGGGTTCTCATGCCTACATCCATTGCTCTCAGCAGGTACCCCTCCGCCCCTTTAATCTGAGGTAGGGAGATACTTGCCTGATGCCATTGTGGTGTTCCCATGTGGTATCAGGGACTCAAACCTAGGTCCTGAAAATGTGCACTCTGCCAGGTGAGCTCTCTCCTGACACCTAGCTGGTTTGCTTTTTTTTTTTTTTTTTCTTCTTATGGAAGCTTGTCATGCGTCTCAGTAGCTTTTCATGATTAAAAACCTTTTTCCTCCTTCTGTATAGAAATAGTAGTTACTCTCAATTGAGTTGTTTTCTGATAATGCTCATTAGTTGACTTAAGAATTTAAAAAATTATTTTGCTTATTCAAACTACTTTCACATATAAAACATAGTTTACAAAGTCGTGTATAAAACCAGACATAAGAATCCGAAATGTTCTGAGATCTAGTTGTTTGAGTGCTCTGGGCATTTTGTTTCTAATGTCTTAGTTGTCTCTTTTCTTGTTTTCTGATTTTTTTTGTTTACTTTCTTATGTTAGATACAGAGAGTAATTGATAGGGATGGGTAAGATGGAAATGGAGAGAGAGAGAAAGAGACCTACCTATAGCACTGTTTTACCACTTAAGAAGTTCCCCTCTGCAGATAGGAACTGGGGGCTTGAACCCGAGTCCTTGTGCATTGTAACATGTACTCAGCCAGGTGCACTACCACATATCCTCCTAACATTCAGTTTTTTTCTTTGCCTCATTTGTTTAGTTGCAGGAGTGTGGGTATTTAAAGATAAAATTAAAAAAAAAAAAGCTACTTTCACAGTCTTTAGGTGTGTGTATTTATTTTTAATGCATCACTGGGTAGTGAAGCCAGGCCTCAAGCATTAGCAATACCGTGGAACATCCTCCCCAGCCCAATTTTTTATTCTGTAGTTTTTTGAGGGAGGAGACAGTAGAAAGAGAGATACCATAAAACACTACTCCACCACACAGGGCGCTCTGATATGGTGCAGGGGCTCAAACCCAAGGTCAGGCATGGCCAGGCATGGCTCTACTGAGTGAGCCTTCTCCCCCTGTCTTGACTCTCTTAACAGAAATGAAGGAATTTTGTCTTCTTATAATCTTCCGAAATTATTTCCTAAGAGAATAGATTTTTCACACCTTAGCAGCTAAAACTGGGAAGCATGGATGACCATGTACTTATTCTAAAGATAGCTATAAACTATATTCTATTCTGACTTACATATTTATGTGTTGTTTATCAGTTTCTCTGCACTTTTTTTTTTGTAATCAACCATATATTTCATACACTAACTGCTTTGTTATTTGACTGGTTGCTTAACATTTCCAATCATTTTAAAAATAATGTTATTCCTGCACAATTAAAAATGTTCCCTCTTAGAACCAAAGCCTGTGTATGCTCAAGTTGGACAACCAGATGTGGATTTACCGGTCAGCCCTTCTGATGGCGTTCTGCCTAATTCAACTCATGAAGATGGAATCCTTCGGTAATGCCATATTAGGCTTGTCTTATTTGTCCTTTAAGCATTATTTACAGTTGAGTGTCTAAATACAAACCTATGTGGCATATACTTTTAAGACAGTGTATATCACCTTAACGTCATAAAAGAGTTTTCTAAATATTCTTTTAAATGTTTTTGTATTATCTCTAGTTATTTATCTATTGTATAGAGATAGTCTGAAATCAAGAGGGAAGGGGGTGATTGGGAGAGAGACAGAGAGACACTTGCAACACTGCTTCACCGCTTGCAAAGCTTCCCCCCCACTTGCCCCCCTTCAGGTGGGGACCGGGTGCTTGAACCTGGGTCCTTGTGCATTGTAACATGTACTCAACCAGGTGTGTCATCTCCTGGCCCCAATTTTTCTAAATATATGTAGTAGAGTCAATATGACATTAGAGGACCAGAAAAAAAGAGAGAGGAGAGAAACTTTCAGGACATTTAGATTATTTATTTATTTATTCACATTGGAAATTACAAACTTAAAAGCCTTGTAAAATTTGATAGCAGAATTTTCACACACTTTCTGATGCCCTAGAGGTTTTGAAAAAAACAAGTTCTTCCTTCCTGTCAGTACATTTGGGACCAGATAGTGATCATGATAGAATGTCTCACATACACATACACATCACAGATCAGTGTATTTAGCAACACCCAGGCCACTTGCAGACACATAAAATGTCTCCAGATAATACTAAATATTTCCTGGAGATTAAAAAAAAAATCACCACTGGTTGAGAATGTAAGTTAGTAAAACTCGAGAAGTAATATTTTTAGCTTCCTAGCCTTTTGTTGATCTATTTGGTGGGATTAAGTTGGGGGAGAGAGTGGGTTGTAGACACATGTCCTGGGGAAGTGAGAAAATTGTGCCCGTGTCAGTAGCTGTACTGTAAACCATTAACAACCTCCAGCCCAATAAAGTGATTTAGGGAAGAAAAAAAGACAACTTTTGTTACAAGATTTCAAAACATCATGATCACAAACTTAACTTCTGTTGTTTTTGCACGAAAAGAGAGATGATGTGAATAATTAGAAATTTCCATAAATGAATAAGGTTTTGACCCTCTCCCATCTGTTTCTCTACTGAAGGAAATTGTATTGTTATGGCAAGACCCAGTCTCAGTAGAAAATAAAACATTTGAAATAGATGTATAATATAGATTTAAAGTTACATATTAATATTAAATTAACTGTAATGAAATAAGAGGAAAGAGACCTTTTCTAGACTTCATGTCAATATAGGTGAAAGAATTGGTGTTCTTTTTTTTTGCTAGAAACATGAGACAGTTATGAAAAAGTAGAAGTGTCATTTGTGATTAGAATATGTGATTTGTAATTAATTATTCTAAAAGCAATTTGAAATTTGGTTTTGTTTCTGTTGTGCTGTTCATCTAAGATACCTGTCAGTATTAGTTATAGGAGTGTTACAGGTTTTGACACTGAGAGATGCACATGCCTGAACTCTTTTCTGCTTTCTCTGTAGTAGGAACAGGGCAGAGCTTCAATCTGGGGCTAAGCCAGAAAGGCTAATGATTGGATTTTTAAAAAATATTTATTTATTTATTTATTTATTCCCTTTTGTTGCCCTTGTTTTATTGTTGCTGTTATTGATGTCATTGTTGTTGGATAGGACAGAGAGAAATGGAGAGAGGAGGGGAAGACAGAGGGGGAGAGAAAGATAGACACCTGCAGACCTGCTTCATCGCTTGTGAAGCGATTCCCCTGCAGGTGGGGAACCAGGGCCTTGAAACAGGATCCTTACACAGGTCCTTGCACCTTGCACCACCTGCGCTTAACCCCCTGCACTACTGCCCGACTCCCATGATTGGATTTATTTAGACATCAAAGAAACTGCAGAGTAAGAGATCTCTGACTTGCTGAAAAGAAAAGAATCCACCAATTGCAAAGTTTAATCACAATTCATAGAACTTGATTTTAACTCACTACTTGGAAAAATATTTTGTGTAATAGCACTTTTCAGTAGTGCAGCGGGTTAAGTGCACATGGCACAAAGTGCAGGGATCAGCATAAGGATCCCAGTTCGAGCCCCTGGCTTCCCACCTACAGGGGGGTTGCTTCACAGGCAGTGAAGCAAGTCTGCAGGTGTCTTTCTTTTCCCTTCCCTGTCTTCCCATCCTCTCAATTTCTATCTATTCTATCCAACAACGACAGCAATAACAACCATGATAAACAACAAGGGCAATAAAATAAAATAAAAATAGCACTTTTCAGTACTCAGGATAATGCAATATGAATTGGAGTAGGTAAAAATAGATTTTTTTTTTTGCTAGTGAATATTGATATCCCTGAGAGTTTTTAAAGCCACTTTAGAAGTTAGCATATAAAATAGTACTTGCATATTCTATTTTAATATTTCTTAATCAGAAAAAGTGCTATTAAAGGGGGACTTCTAATGTTAAACTTATTAAATTGGTAATATTGGGATAATTTCAGAGATTCAGATCCTATTAATTTATTCTGAATATAATGTTGATTATAATAGTACGCTATGATTTTTCAAAGTTCTCTTTACTGTTTGAAGTGAAATAATTTGTTTTAACAGGCCCAGCATGAAACTAGTGAAGTTCAGAAAAGGAGACAGTGTGGGTTTGCGACTAGCTGGTGGAAATGATGTTGGAATATTTGTAGCTGGTGTCCTAGAAGATAGCCCTGCAGCCAAAGAAGGTTTGGAAGAGGGTGATCAAATTCTCAGGGTAAGTCAGCTTCTGCAAATCTAGAAGTACTTAACTCTGTAGAAAAATGCAGCAGGTAGCAAACTTGCATCTTCTAGAGATTGTGATTTTTGTCACAGTGTCTTAAATCCAGTGAACATTTGGATCAAGAATCCCCCTGGTCTTGGCTTTTCTGGATTTGTCATTTTCCACTCCTACGTTTGCTCTTGTTTACTGCCAAGTTGTATGTCACTGTATGGTGTGAGTCCTTGGCTTCATTTTAATCACTAGTGTTCATGAAACCTCCCCAAAATAGTCGGTCTTGGATCCCTGTAATATGCACCAGGGAGTTTTTAAGTTCAGCTAAACAGGCTGGCAAGACTCTGGCATGAGTCCCAACTTAGCGATAAGCCTAAAGTCTCCTTCTTCTTCCTGGAGAATAGTCTTTGTAGCTGTCCACATCCCCCTCTGGGGCCTTCTTCACCCCAGGTTTTGGATAAAGGGGTTTACTCAGGCTGACGCCCAAACCCCACTCCCAACAGAGACAGGATCGATTGCAAAACTCAGGAAATCCTGGTTTAGCTGCAGTTTACCAGAGGAATCTTTCTGTTTTTCATTTCCATAAGTGGTATTGTTTAGTACCATCTTGATCTCTTTGGAGAAAAAAAAAAAACAAACCAGACCCCTGGTAGATGAACTGTGTCCCATTTTTAATCAAAAGATCAAATCTATCCATTGTGAGTCCTCTGTTTCAAATTGTTTCCACCTCGATTCGGCTCTTGGCCTGTGCATGTCCTAGATTCGGTCTTCTGCCCCAGAATCTTACTCTTTGTTCATGTTTAACTTTTTCCCTCTTTGGCTCTTATTATACGGTCCTTTTGCTTTTGAACTTGCTGAAGATACATAGTTGGCTTCCTTCTCTGCTCTCTTTCAGTGATTGCAGTTATAAAGTCTTTATAGTCTGGCTTCCCCCTGAGCCACGACTGGCTCTGACTGCGTAGCAGCCATCATTGACCTATTGTCCTCCTCAGCTCTCATTTTCCTTTTTTTAAGTGCTGTTAAAGATTCTTTTCTGATCTTTTAAAAATGGTACTTCTAAAGCTTGGGGAATGTTAGCAGATCTCTATTTCTCTCTTGCTCCTAGGCCTTCACCTCAGGTTTGTGCTCAAGGCAGCAGCTCAGAGTCAAGTGTTCCCCCTCCTTTCCCTCAAACTTAGCAGGACAGAATGTCATCATCGCTGACAAACTGGTTTCCATCTGCATTGTGCTGTGGTTGTGTTTACATTGTTCTCAGACACATAATCACTGTTCGGTAAATCACAGACCTCTTAACCTCATATCTTGAAGGAATCAGCATGCATCATTTGAAAAATATTTTTAGTCGTTTAATTTGACCTCCAGAGAGAGCTCAGGCCTTACATATATGAAGCATGGGTTCAACCCAGTTGTAGATTTATCTTTTTTTGTTTGTTTGTTTGTTTTAACCAGGCTTATGGTAGTACTAAGGATTAAACCTGGGATCTTTGGTGCTTCAGGCATGAGAGGCTTTTTGCATAACCTTTATGATGTCACCCCAGCGCTAGTCATAGTTCTTTCTAAGTGTTTGAAGCCAGTCACTTGTCAGCTGTGTAATATGAAAATATCTTCTCCCATTTACTGGGTTGCCTGCCTGTCCTTGTGTGGTTTCTTCCCAACAGACAGATTTTTAGCTTGATGTAGTCCCATTTCTTTACTCTTGTTTTCATCTCACCTATCCATCAGGTTGAGTCTCCAAATAAATCGTGTGCGTGTGTGCGTGTGCGTGTGCGTGTGCGTGTGCGTGTGCGTGTGCGTGTGTGTGTGTGTGTGTTTTAAGTTTCTGATACAATGTCCTAGTTCTTTAATGCGTTTTGATTTGGGTTTGGCATATAGTGCTAAGTGGTGGTCTTCCTTCAGTTTTCTACATGTGTTTGTCCAGTTTTCATTTGCCAGAGTAGAGGGCTGCTGTGGTTCAGAGTCAGTCAACCCACCTACACTTTTCCCTCCTTTTTTCCCTCACTTTCTTTTTCTCTCTCTCCTTTCCTCCTCCCTCCTTTTCTCTCCTTACATAAATAAATAAATAATAGCCTATTCTGATTTGTATCATCAGAGCAGTATATACTGATTTTTCTGTGGTGTGAAAAAAAAATTGTGAAAGAAAACCTACCTGTAAGCCACCCTACAGAATCACTGGTGACATTTTGATGTGTTTATTTTGGCCCTTAAGAATATATAGAAGATAAGATAGGATTGACATTGGACCTGTGTCCTATAGATGCCACATATAAGGCATATGCTGGGTTTTTTTTTTTCCCAATTCCCTTTTAAATTTCTTTTTCAAAGACTACTGAAAAGTAGAGCTTCTGTTGTATGTCTTTTCTGACCTAAATCAGATTTCTATGTGACTGGTCTTTAATGTCAGAAGACATTGTGACAATTCATGAAATTGATTTATACCTTCACTCACTTTATTTACTTGCTTTCTACTTACTTTAAATGAGTATATTCTTTTTTAAAAAATATTTATTTACTTCCTTTTGTTGCCTTTTTGTTGGAGTTATTATTGTTGTTACTGATGTTGTCATTGTTGGATAGGACAGAGAGAAATGGAGAGAGGCAAGGAAGACAGAGAAGGGGAGAGAAAGACACCTGTAGACCTGCTTCACCACCTGTGAAGCGACTCCCCTGCAGGTGGGGATCTGGGGACCTGGGGGCTCAAACTGGGATCCTTATGCCAGTCCTTGTGCTTTGCGCCACGTGCACTTAGCCTGTTGTGCTACTGCCCGACTCCCCTAAATGAGTATATTCTTTTCTGGAAAGTAAAATACAATTTTCCTTCTTAAGTGTGGAATATTTTCTCTGTAAACACTTGTTTCCTATGTGAGTATTTCTACAATCTTAAAATAGGCAAAGAACAATTTGTAATATATGTTCTAACAGGTAAACAATGTAGACTTCACAAATATCATAAGAGAAGAAGCTGTCCTTTTCCTGCTCGATCTACCTAAAGGAGAAGAAGTGACCATACTGGCCCAGAAGAAGAAGGATGGTGAGACAAAATGACAAAAATAAGGGTTTAAAATGAGAATTTTCACTTCATTTTTGAATGCAGTATTGGGGAATAAGCTCATTACCTTCTTTATGAGAGACCTCCATAGTTATTAAAACAAAACAAAATAACAAAACAAAAAAAACCTTTTTTTTTTTTAAACCATGACCAGGGCTTTACCACTCTGGACAAACATTAATAGTAAGTTACAAGATGATGAGATAACAGGGATGTAGTTCTACACTGAAGCCATCACCAAACTTTTGTGCCACCATCCCCCGCCCCTCCCATAACCACCAGAGGCACTGCTCAGCTCTGGCTTGTGCTGGGGGTACTGAACCTGGAGCTTCAGAGCCTCAGACAGGAGAATCTCTTTGCATAACCATGCTATCTCCCTCGCCCACTACCATAGTTTTCACATAGTCTTAGGTTGACCAACCCCAATTTTTTATTCCTTTTTAAGACAGGGAGGCCTGGGGAGTAGTTCGCCAACTTGCATCCTTGAGACCACAGGTTTAATCCCTAGTACCACTTGATGCCAGAGCTGAGCACTCCCTAGTTCACCTCCACTCCTCTCTCTCTATAAACAACCAAACAAATAGGAAAACCGAGAAAATACACCATAGCACTTCACCATTCATGGAGCTCTCTTGATGCTGTCAGTGGTGTTCTTATGTGGTACTTGAACTCAAAACACAGAGTTTTAAGCATTCTAAGACCCACATCCTGTTGGGTGCACTATCTCCCAGTTTCTTAATGCCAGTCTTTTAAAATAAGTCACTCCCAAGTTGAATAATAGATGAACTTGGCAATCTCAGAAAGATTATTTTAAATCTAGACACCCCACCTCACAAAGTGACCACTAGTACAGAATCTAGCTTTGTAGACTGAGAAATGTTATGCATGTACAAACTATTGTATTTACTGTCAAATGTAAAACATCAGTCCCCCAATAAAAAAATTTTAAAAAAAAGAACCTAGCGTTGTGGCCTTGTAAATTAAATAGAATGTCATGCTGTCCTTTATAAAGACTATGAAAACCTCAGTTTACTTCTTAACTATCAGGACCATACAGCAAGTATGTATGGAGACAACACCTGAACTTCTTACTAAATAACTGTTAGCTGGATTTCAAGAAAATAACCGTTTTTCTATGTGATACAGTCTTAATATAGGACATCGTTTCCTAACTTCAGCACTGCCAAAGCAATGGGGCAAGACGACCCCTTGTTGCAAGGACTGTCTTGTGCACTGTACATCTTTAGAGGCATCCCCAGCCTCCACTTGCTAGATCCCACAGCACATCACACCCATCATGCACATACAGTTGTGCCCATCAAAAATGATTCCAGATAGTACTAGGCCACCACATCCCCCTGGGAGAGCCAGGTTACCCTCATCTGTGAACCAGCTATCTAAAAAATGGAATTATCAAACAAACTATTTCTAAGACTTTGTGAGAACTCTGGTGGTTATCTTTGGGATGTGGGAGGGTAGGGACACAGAATTTTGGTGGTGGGTGTGGTGTGGAGCTACAGTCTTGTATGATGACCTATAATCCTACTGTCTTGTAACTCACTATTAATTTTACAAACAAAAATAAAAAAAGATGGGACTATATAATGTTTAAAATGAAATTTAAATTACTTGCCATAAGCAGAAAACATCTGTATAGCTTTAGACAGCTTGCTTGATCTGTTTCTGTTTCCTCGTCTGCAAAACAGCAGGGAAATGCTAAAACAGAGTTGCTTTTCCCAAGGTAATGGTGATAAACTTGAGACAAAATAATCAATGTAGTACCCACCTAGCAAAATGATTCAACATTTGATATTTTGATATTATAACTGTTATCAACAGCACCTTAACATATATAATGCTTTTTCCCTTAGATTAATTTCTCACCCTGATTATTATGTTTTTGTTTTGTTTCCTTTTAGTTTACCGTCGCATCGTAGAATCAGATGTAGGAGATTCTTTCTATATTAGAACTCACTTTGAATATGAAAAGGAATCTCCCTATGGATTGAGTTTTAACAAAGGCGAGGTGTTTCGTGTGGTGGATACCTTGTACAATGGAAAACTGGGTTCTTGGCTTGCTATTCGCATTGGCAAAAATCATAAGGAGGTAGAACGAGGCATCATCCCCAATAAGAACAGGTATAAACCTGTCAGTGCTTCCTATAGAACAAAAATAAGGAAATGATAGCTGTATTCAGTGCCCCCCCAAAAAAAGTTCATAATGTGAAGAATTGGCTTTCATCATGTTCACCACATTTATGATTGGCCTAGTTGTACACAATTCTTTAACCATTAATATTTCAACTGTGCATGATGTTTTTTACCCAGCATTTTCATACCTCCTTTCATTGCGGGTCTTTTCCCTATTTTAAATATATATATTTGTTTGTTTAACAGAGATAATAATGAGGAGAGGATGGGGGAGATAGAGAAGAGAGAGAGAAAGACACCTGCATACCTGCTTCACTGCTTGTGAAGCTTTCCTCCTGCTGGTGGGGACGGGGGACTTGAGGGTTCTTGAGCATCGCAACAGGTGCACTCAGTTGAGTGCACCATCACTCAGCCTTGCCCCATTTTGTCTTTTCAATACCCTCATTTTACTTTTTATCCTTTCTTGTCCAGAGCTGAACAGTTAGCCAGTGTACAGTATACACTTCCAAAAACAGCAGGGGGAGACCGCGCCGACTTCTGGAGGTTCCGGGGTCTCCGAAGTTCCAAGAGAAATCTTCGAAAAAGCAGAGAGGATTTGTCAGCTCAGCCCGTTCAAACAAAATTTCCCGCGTATGAAAGAGTTGTTCTTCGGGAAGGTAGTTTATTCTTCGTGTGCTAACTTAATACTCTTGAACACCAGTAAGAATAGGAAAGAAAAGGTATGAACTTTGCTACTTTTATTTCACTTTCTTCCCAGCTGGATTTCTAAGGCCTGTAACCATCTTTGGACCAATTGCTGATGTTGCCAGAGAAAAGTTGGCAAGAGAAGAGCCAGATATTTATCAGATTGCAAGTGAGTAGCCCCAGTACTGACTTCAGGTGCAAGTGAGTAGCCCCAATACTGACTTCAGGTGAGCTTGAGGGTGTTTTTTTCACTGCATTCCTTCACCAAAGGGTAGGCCAGTTTATCTCCCTTAATTTTTCTGTGTCCACCATTTACCTGTGGAGCTGTCTCATGATAGTCTCGTTCGCTAACATCTCTCAGATTCTCCCTCAGTGTGGATTTCATCTACCTTGTCACATCTGCAATATCAGAATGCTTTCATTCCCCTCCACCTTTGCCTTGTGATCAGAGTTCTAAACATTGCAGTGCCTTTTTAGTGAAGAGCTTCATGTAAATCATGAGACTTACTGAGATTTTTGGTTGGAATGCTCACCAAGCTGCATTTTGCAGTGTAGACATCAGTAGGTCGGTGCCTGGTACCGATGAGAGAACACACACTGTCTCAGATTTACAAATGAAGTCTTCTTGCTCCAGGTTCCCCCTCCCCTTTTTCCCCGTTTTATTTGACAGGACAGAGAAATCGAGAGGGGGAGGGAGATAGAAAGGGAGAGAGAAAGACACTTGCATGCTTGGTGTACCACCAGTGAAGCCTCCTGCAGGTGGTATGTGGGGGCCCAAGCCACCCGGGTCTTTGTGCATGGTACTATGTGTGCTCAACCAGGTGTGCCACCACCCAGCCCTTCCCACCCCAGGTTCCCTTTCTACTGATAATAAGACCAAAAATTAGGTGAGGAGTCTTCTAAGTTAGTACCTCCCCTCTTCCCCCCCCACCCCCCAGCCAGTCTGTCATAGTCTTGCTGCTGGTGGCTTTGGACTTGCTCCAATATTGACCCCAGCAGCTCCCAGTCCATATGGGACTCCCCCCTCGAGGGCCTCCTCAGTTTATCTCAGTTTGCAATGCAAAAATCATGGTTTCTCTGTCACAGTGGGATACAGTCAGGGAATATTATTAAAGCTGCATTGGAACCTTCATCAAAAAGAATATTCATCACCTTTTATGTGTTTTTGTTTTTTTTATCCCTGATTTTATTTAAAAAAAAACAAACATGAAAAATGTGTGTCATGGGTTTAGTGGTGGTGGACCCAGTTGAGGGCACACAGTTTGAGCCATCAAGGCCTCCCTGGAGAGGTAAGCTTCATGAATGGTGAAGCAGTGCTGCAGATGTCTCTCTTTCTCTCCTTATCTTCCTCCATTCCCTCTCAAGTTCTTTCTGTCCTAATTAAAAAAAAGAAATGGCTGCTGGGAGCATTGAGTTTATTATGTAGGCACTGAACCCCAACAGTAACCCTGGTAGCAATAAAAAAAAATTTTTTTTTAGACTACACTATTTTAAGTTTACATATTTTATTTATGTCAGTATAAAACTTACATTTTAGTCTTCTGATTTTGATGGAAAAAAGCTCATATATATTTATCTTTCATATCACTTTCAATTGAGAATTACTCTTAGCCAAGTAACAAACTTGTGTTTTACTCAAGTCATACTTTCCAATTCTGTTTATCCAATTCTGTTTAATGTCAATATGCTGTTTGTTGTGGACTATTAATGTGGTTTAACATACTGCATCAACATATTACTTGACTGTGGTACGGGAGGTGGCACAGTGGATAAAGCATTGGATTCTCAAGCGTGAGGTTATAAGTTCGATCCCCGGCAGCACATGTACCAGAGTGATGTCTGGTTCTTTCTCTCTCCTCCTATCTTTCTCATAAATAAATAAATAAATAAATTCTTTAAAATATATATATACTACTTGGCTGTTGAGGTTTGGATGGACAGCCCATTAAGTTTATATCTGAGGCAAGTGCCTCACTTGTCTGTTCTTAATCCTGACATTGTGCGGAAGCATTGATCTAGCCCAGTGGTTCTCAGCCACAGCAGTTCTGCCCTAGACAAAGGACACTTGGCCATCTTGGTGTTTCACAAAATAGAGGTAAAATGTTGGCTTCTTCAAGGTAGAGACCAAAAATGCTTCTGAACAGGCCATGGAACAGAAGAAAGAGCCCCTGCAGCTAACTTAAGTGTTACGGAGCCCATCACGCCATAGCTCCCAGTGGCTGAGTAATTTTCATCTAATGAAAATCTGATGCTTTATTTTTGTCCTTATTTTGTTAATAGAAAGTGAACCACGAGATGCTGGAACTGACCAACGTAGCTCTGGCATTATTCGCCTCCACACAATAAAGCAAATAATAGACCAAGTAAGTCGCTTCAGACTAACTAACCTCTTCCATTGTTACATTCTGTGAATGCTTTGTTTTCAAGGGAAATGAGTGGGATTAGTTCATTTACAACCAGGAGGTATTTTTTCTAAAATTATTAGTATAAACCATAGAAAACACTTACTGACCAGAGTGGGCGATGGCACATCTGGTTGAGTTCACTTGCTACAATGTGTGAAGTCCTGGGTTCAAGTCCCTGGTTTCCCCGCTTGATATTTTTAAAAGACAGTACGTACTTAAGGATGTTATAATCACTTTGAAGGTAATATATTATTACATTCATTGGCATATCATCTTTAGCTATCAAAATGTTCAGATATTTTATATTTATACATTGTTACTCTGTAAGGTCATGCCAGGCATATTAAATTGTCATACTTTTTTTCACTGCCATAAAAACAAATAATTACTGCAGTCTCAAGTATGGCATTCTCTTTAAATTAGTCTGCTGGCAAAAAGTTCTTTTCTGGGTTTTTTTTCCCCCCATTCGTCCCCCCCCCCTTAGTTTTGGCATATGGTGATGCTGGGGATGTATCCTGGGGTTTCTGGGTTTCAGGCATGCAAGTCCTGTGCACTAACACTGACCTCTCTCCCTAGACTTGCTGTTCTGTTGAATTAGGCTAGAAATTGTGTTGAATCTGTTTCTAATTACAGATTTTTCTGACATGCTCCTGAAGCATTTTGGGATGCAGCTTAATATCTATAACCAGGAGAATGTAGCCTAGCTTGTGACTTTCAAAAGTGGTGATGACTCTTAGTTGCATCTTTTAGCCTTGTTTGCTTTTCTTTGTGTTCCCAGGACAAACATGCTCTACTAGATGTAACACCAAATGCAGTCGACCGCCTGAATTACGCCCAGTGGTATCCAATTGTAGTATTCCTTAACCCTGATTCTAAGCAAGGTGTGAAAACAATGAGAATGAGGTTGTGCCCGGAATCTCGGAAAAGTGCCAGGAAATTATATGAGCGGTCTCATAAACTTCGTAAAAATAATCACCATCTTTTTACAAGTGAGTATATTATTAATATATAGGCTGTCTTTCTTTCAACTTAGTAGCTATTGGGTTGCCAGAAAAGTCATGATGTATTTTTCTATGTTTCTCTGTGCAAAAATGTATCATGACTTTTCCAACAACTCAGTATCTGTAGTGAAAAATGTTGTACAACCCACACACTGAAACTTACTTAGCTTTTACCCAGAAGACTTCTTGCTGCATTGATATTTGCTATTTAAAGGAAAAGGTACAGTTCTGAATAGATTTTTTTTTTTTTTATCCTCAAATATCATCTTGCCTCTAGCTTAGTAATGATGAGACCCAGCTTTAAGCCAGAGTTCAGTGAGTTCTGAATCTTGGATGTACTCTGAAGCCGTGTTAATTTATTTTCAGCTACAATTAACTTAAACTCAATGAATGATGGTTGGTATGGTGCATTGAAAGAAGCAATTCAACAACAGCAGAACCAGTTGGTCTGGGTTTCTGAGGGGAAGGTAAGAAAGCTCTGTTACTTTTTCACCTGTTCAGTAAATTATATACTGATCAGAGATGCCTTTGAGTTACCATTGTCTTTTCATTACATTAATAGTAATTATTTCAGGGGAAAGTTCATCCTTAGGTGTTTGTGTGCAGGGGTTCGCCCCCACCCCTCTCCCCCCACCCCCCGATCTTAAGGAAGGACTTAGCTGGCTTTGACTTCCTCTGAAAATGAGAGGAGGTAGGTGGCCAGATGTGAATTTCCCCAGAGTGTTGATTGGCCTCAGCACACCATTCAGACTTTCTCAGAAAAAGGCAACTGTGCAGGCCGACTGGGGTGCTGGTGCTACTCCCTGTGTGACCCCACCCCTGGAGGAGTAGCATGATTATCCACAAGCATATGACAGGCTCCAGGAAGCATCAGCTATAAGAAGGTGCTTTAGTCTTATGCTTAAGCATTTCCCCAAATTCTCACCTTTGTTCCACTCAGCACCTGCCTGGAAAGATTGAACAAAGCATTCGTTTCTTTTTGACTTTTGCATTTTCATTTTATGTCCCTCCCAATAGCCAGCTTCACCGTGACCTCTCTCTGTTGTCAGCCTTTCTGTTTTTATGGCAATCTTTGAGGGGAAAAGGCCTGTTCATTCTGTTGGGGAAAGAGTCATTTTCTCAAAAGCATACAGTGGGCAGAACCTTTTGTGGTCAACATGTTTTACCTTCAGATCAGTGCAATATTGGTATGTTTGGGTTACTCAGGGAGATTGAAAATCTGTTTTTTGTTGTGTTTGCCCCAGCATGGCCTCTGCTTTGCTCGACCTGGTTAAGGCTACACCTGCTGGGATAGTGCATGCCGCTTGCTTTGACCATTATTCCCCTGACCCAGAAAACAGACAACCCCTGGAAGGAAGTGAAAGTACTCACTTCCAGTGGTGGTGTCTGCTATTCCCACCCCCGCTCATATGTACCAGGACCTAGATTTTTCTCATTAGTACCACTTTGTGGGATGAATTTAGCAATACAAGATCATCAGACCACTCTGAATCACTAACATAATCTAACTGGAACACTTGGTAGACAACTAAGATGGAAAAAAACTCACTGCACCACTTGAAGGCAACACACTATACTACTTTTTACTCTTGTGGCATTTGAGAGAAGATTGCAGTCCCTTCCATACTAATCTTCTATAACAATGTAATCCCATTAGCTGCCTTTGTCAGGGAGAATGCTGTTAGCTTGCACTGGGGAGTCTTGAAATGAAATTAGCTGACAGATGTAGAAAATACATATGTCTAACTATTTGAGAGTTTTTTTCTTAGTTCACAGATCTTAATTTTCCATGGTTTCTCTTGAGAATAACACTATGATTTCCTGTCTTTGCTTGCACTTTAAGATATGTATCTGTCTTCCCTAACGTTTTATTTAAGGAAAAATAAATTAGTTATTATTAGAGTTGCTTGATACATTTTATAAATCAGGAAAGGTTGTTACAGCTTGATTTGTCCCCTCTTTGTAGTTACATATATTTTATTAGAACAGATTCTTAAACTGAAACCACTTCATTTCACATTGACTTTCCTGAACTGACTATTTTGATCTAATTGTAAGAGGAATTCTTTTGGCAAATCTGATACAGTCTTGTATTTTTCCCTACTGAACCAAGAAAAATCATCCTGAGGCTTTCTTACCCTGTAGGCAAATGTCACTTCCTAGCCAAACAACTCGTGGTTTTTGCTGGCTTCTGCATTTCACACCACTGCAGCAAGGAAGTAGATTTCCCTGGCTACTGGGTTATAGTCAACCAGAAGGATGGCAAGTTAGAGTAGATGACAAGAAGGTTTCTCTTCTTCCAGCAGCCATTAAAGAACAGAAGTCATTGAGATTTCTTTCAGTGGGAGAGACTCGGCTATAACATAGAGTCCTGAGGTCCTCACTATCTCTAACCCAGTGAAGCTGCTGTTGTTGAAAACTGGAGCCACTAGAAGCTTGACACACTTTTGTCTTCAGAATCAAGAAGGCAGTACCCAGGGTCAGGTTGTTACAAAGTCAAACGCAGAACTCTGTGGAATTGCTGTTCAGGCAGTTCAAACCTCACATTTATCCTTCGAGTCCATCATGAAATAGAAGGATTGTCTGAAGTCTGGAGTCCAGATTCTTCCACTCTTGTGCCCAGATTGGGCACAGTGTCTAGACAAGCTCCTCGGGGTCTGTTCTCTTCTGTTAAATCCAGCTGCTACTTTGAAATTAGTATCTGACAACAATCTGTTGACTCTGTTTCCCTTCCCTCAAACACGTCTCATTTTCTTACTGATCTACCCAGAAGATAATCAGTGTAAACTATTAAAAGCTAGCTCATTTCTTAGCTACTTAGTTAGATAAGCATAACTTCATTTCTCCTATCCATCAATTCAGTAATACATCTGTGACAAATAATTTTTTAAAAAGTCTTAATGAGACAACCAGCATGTAGATGATGCTTAATTTCATTGTGCTTTATAAAATCTTTAGGGACAAATACAGCTGTTTTAAAAATGTTTTCTTCATGCACCTTTAGTCAACTTGAATCATGACATTTATTTTCCTAGCTGTTCTCTCTCGTGCGCTGTTCTGTCAGTGTGTCCTTGTTTCTGTGAGCTGAGTCTGGTAGCATTCTCCCTCTTCACCTTGCTTTGTGCTGACAAGCTAGTGACTGGCTCATATTTTGTAAATCTGAATGGTGCCATGGTGCCTTCATTGTCTTCTGGGACTGGGCCACAAAGTCCAGCTTTCTCCTGGCTGGGGGTCCAGCCAGCATTTCATTCATCCAGGCCCCTTGGATTTCAAAGGATGCTCTGTGTGTCTGCATGTGTGCTTGTACAATCTTCTTGACCCTTTCTTAGCAGAAGTTTCGAGAAGTAGATGTGATTTCTCCAAAGGAAAATACCCTTTTCAATCTCCTTTGTAAAATAAAGGCCATCTCTTACAGAACTACTGAATAAAATTTTTGATTTACTTTTATTTGACCCAGGCGGATGGTGCTACAAGTGATGACCTTGATTTGCATGATGATCGTCTGTCCTACCTGTCAGCCCCAGGTAGTGAATACTCAATGTATAGCACGGACAGTAGACACACTTCTGACTATGAAGACACAGATACAGAAGGCGGGGCCTACACTGATCAAGAACTAGATGAAACCCTTAATGATGAGGTGGGGACTCCACCGGAGTCTGCCATTACACGGTCCTCTGAGCCTGTGAGAGAGGACTCCTCTGGAATGCATCATGAAAACCAAACATATCCTCCTTACTCACCACAAGCGCAGCCACAACCAATTCATAGAATAGACTCCCCTGGATTTAAAACAGCCACTCAACAGGTAAGCAGCAAGAATTCAACCTTCTGTAGGTAGAGGTGCATTTTAGATGGTGGTGACTGAGTTAAAGAATATATTTTTTGCCAGATTAAAAATTGGTCTTCAGTTTCAATTTGAAAATACCAAGGGCCTAACTTTAAACTTTGTGTGTTCATCTTGCACAGCAATATGCTGAATTTTTTTTTTTTTAATTTAGGCCATGAGGTCATAGTTTTATTATTCAGCACACTTAAAATGTATGTCTACCAACCACTATAAATGGAAGTGGGAAGTTAGCAGTAAACAGAAACACTCTATTTAAAATATTTTAAACACTTCGCAGAAAGCAGAAGCTTCATCTCCAGTCCCTTACCTTTCGTCTGAAACAAACCCAGCATCATCAACCTCTGCAGTTAATCATACTGCAAATGTCACTCATGTCAGACTGGAGGAGCCCACCGTGGCTCCTCCCACCACTTACCCACCACAAGCTGACTCTGTAAGAACACCAGGCACTGAGGCAGCTCACATAATGCTAAGAGATCAAGAAGCATCATTGTCGTCGCATGTAGATTCAACAAAGGTACCTGTGCTGCCTTGTTGCACTAATCCGTTGCTCTCCATCAATCTAGCACACGACCATTTTTGCTTTGCCCTTTTAAGTTCCTTTTGCTCCCCCTCTCCCCCGTGGGCTTATACAATGTCGTGCTTTCAAATCAGTACAAATCATTTCAGTTTTGTAGTTTGCATGGCTTCTGATGATGGACTGATGATTTGAAAACAAACCTCTTCATTGGGATTTGTGCTTAAATAATTTATTATTGTTTTATTTTTGGTTTTCAGCATCTCCCAGAATTCTTTAATATGTGTTTGAGACATATCATGCTAGTTGTTGGGTTTATCAATGACAGTCTCCATGAATTTTCTCTATGACCTTTCGGTGTCCAAATCAAGTAGAATCAGTAGTTCAGTGCATTCAGTTTTTTTTTTCTTTAAAAAAAAAAAAAAACAGATCGATGATTTATTTCAACTCACTTTCCGTCAGTACATGCTGAAACAGAAATGCCTCTACCTGCATTTTAAATTTGAAGCTTTCACTTAAACTAGCTTTCTCCACTAATCTCCTTCTGTCCTGATAATGAATGGTAATGTGTACCATTTTCACATATTAAACCCTAGCTCTGTCTAGTAAAACAGCCTAGGATTCAGAACATGCCTGTGTACTTACACATGAACTTTTCATGCAGGTGTATAGGAAGGATCCCTACCCTGAGGAAATGATGAGACAGAATCATGTTTTGAAACAGCCAGCGGTGGGTCATCCAGGGCAGAGGCTAGACAAAGAGCCCAGTCTGGGCTATGAAACCCAACCCCCCTACCTAGAGAAACAAGCCAGCAGAGACCTGGAACAGCCCACATACAGATACGACTCCTCAAACTACACAGACCAGTTTTCTCGAAACTATGACCATCGTCTGTGCTATGAAGATCGCATACCCACCTATGAAGAGCAGTGGGCATATTTTGATGACAAACAACCCTACCAACCTCGGCCTTCTTTTGAAAATCAGCACCCACGAGACCTTGATTCCAGACACCATCCTGAAGAGTCAGAACGAGGCTATTTCCCGCGCTTTGAAGAGCCAGCCCCTCTGTCTTACGACAGCAGACCACGCTACGACCAGCTACCCAGAACCTCCACCTTACGACACGAAGAGCCACCCACCCCTGGCTATGACGTGCACAATAGATACAGGCCAGAAGCTCAGGCCTACCCTTCAGCGGGCCCCAAGGCTACAGAGCCCAAGCAGTACTTTGACCAGTACCCACGGAATTATGAGCAAGTAGCATCCCAAGGACTTTCCTCCAAGGCGGGCCATTACGAGCCTCTCCATGGTGCTGCAGTTGTCCCTCCCCTAATCCCTGCATCCCAACATAAGCCAGAAGCTCTGCCTTCCAGTAGCAAACCACTGCCTCCGCCCCCAACTATGGCTGAAGAGGAGGAAGATCCAGCCATGAAGCCACAGTCCGTGCTCACTAGAGTTAAAATGTTTGAAAACAAAAGATCTGCATCGCTGGAGAACAAGAAGGATGAAAACCACAGCATTAGTTTTAAGGTAAATAAGTAACTGACTCTTCCTGCTTGGAATGCATAGACTTATTCAATGAAGAATGGTTCAGAATGCATCTTTGCTCTCCCTCCCTCTTTAAATGAAACCTGTTTCATAATTTTCTATTCCTAGAACACATGTGTCTTTTTTTTCCTTTCTCCCTTTCCTGCAGCCTCCAGAGGTAGCATCTAAACCTGCAGGCGCTCCCATCACTGGTCCTAAAGCCACTCCTCAGAATCAGTTCAGTGAACACGACAAAACTCTGTACAGGTGGGTGTGCTTTGCGGCATTTGCAGCAGGGAACCGACCAGGAATTTGATCATCATAGCGGGCAAGCTCATTACTGTGGTGAGGGGGTGGGGAAAAGAAAGAGGCTCCTGCTTTGCCATCAAGTGCAAACCGCCAACTCAACTCTCCCCACTGAAGCAGCGCTCCTAGATGCCCCACCTGTAGGAGGGGAGCTTTGGGAGAGGTGGAACAGTGCTACAACCTTCCCTCCTACTCTTCAACTCTCTCTCCCTATCTCTGTCTCTCACCCTCTGTTGAAAAAGGAAAGAAAAAAATGGCCGCCAGCAACATTGGAACCACGCAGACACTGAGTCGCAGCGTAACCCTGGTGGCAAACAAATAAATGAAGTAGTGGGTCTAGAAAGAGAAGTATCACGTCAGTGGCATCACAGAACTTATATCTTAACTTTAAAAAAAGAATCCAGAAGAGCCTTCTGTGTCTTCTACAACAGGTCCATGTTAGACTTTGAGTAAACCTCTCAAAAAGATTTTCTTTCATCTACCAAATGGCTGACTACTGGTTCAGCCCCTAACATTTGTCAGGGCTTAAAGTGCTTTCATATATGCCAACTTTGAGCTTTCTAGGGGTAGAAAACATATTTGGATTGGCTAAAATAGCTAACTTGAGTCTTGTAGTGAGCACACACTACCTGCTTGCATAGTGCTAAGTACTTCATTATAATGAGAATGGTGCTTATCCTCAGTCTAAAGAGAAGCTATAAAGCAGCTTCTAGGATCTGGCTCAGCTAGCTGGGAGAGAAACTTGACCTGCAGTGTTATTAAGTGACAAACTGAGTTTGAATGCAGGTCTGCCTAATGCGCTGTATAGTTGTGCTTATACAGAGGAGCTACTATGTAAATAGATTCCTTTCTCTCTCTCTCTCTCTTTTTTTTTTCTTCAAATTTTTATTTATAAATGGAAATATTGGCAAGACTAGAGGATAAGAGGGGTACATTTCCACACAGTACCCACCCCCGGAGCTCCATATCCCATCCCACCCCTTGATAGCTTCCCTATTCTTTAACCCTCTGGGAGTATGGACCCAGGATCATTGTGGGGTGCAGAAGGTGGAATAACTATTTATTGCCTTCTTAAACCTTAAGACAGCAGGAACCTTCCTCTTTGTTTAATGATGTCTGGTGCTCTTCTTGGAAATGTGAACTCCTGTGGAGTGTCTGGATGCAGTCTCATTACCATAGGAGCTCTTTTATATACTATAAATGCCGGGGGGGGGGGTGCGGGTGGTGGCACACCTGGTTGAACACATATGTTACATACTATAAATACTATAAGGTGACTGAAACCTTAGCCCCTATGCCCCATATTGTTGTGAGACCTGGCTCCATACTTCTTTTGATAGAAAGTTTCTAAAAATTACCGAACAGAGCGTACATACCAATACATGTAAGCTGTTTGTCCAATAACTTCCTTTCTTCTCCCATTTGCTTCCGGTCCATTATAGAACTTTGGACTGTATAGAGTTATTTGCTTCCGTGAGGCTCACTCATTGACCTGGATTAAAGTGCTAAAACGTCCTCTGTGACGTTCTTAAATTCTCTCAGCCGTTATGTGTTACTATCATTGGTGTATACACTTCAA
Organism: Erinaceus europaeus; assembly: GCF_950295315.1. Classification (NCBI taxonomy): domain Eukaryota; kingdom Metazoa; phylum Chordata; class Mammalia; order Eulipotyphla; family Erinaceidae; genus Erinaceus; species Erinaceus europaeus. The sequence goes on along the minus strand of NC_080181.1, from coordinate 45,020,939 downwards.
GATGGTCTTCACTGTCTTGGTTTCATTCCCTTTTCTCTTTCTGATTAAGGCCTCTGACTAGATAATCATGAAGTTGTTTTAAAGTAGTCATGGCTGCCTTTTGAGTACATTGTGTATGGACATGGAATCACAGCCATGAGTGAAAAGTCCAAGACAGAAGACTGTCCCATTTTCACTCTATCTAAAAAGTCGGTCCATTTGCCATTCATTGCCAGAATCCCAGAACCTCAGAAACCTCAAGTGAAGCCACCTGAAGATATTGTTCGGGCAAATCACTACGACCCTGAGGAAGATGAAGAATACTACCGAAAACAGCTCTCCTACTTTGACCGAAGAAGCTTTGAGAACAAACCTGCACACGTTCCTGCCAGCCACCTGCCAGAACCCGCAAAGCCGGCTCACCCTCAGAACCAATCCAATTATTCTAGCTATTCTTTGAAGTAAGTTATCGTGCCTGAAACTTAGCTCTTAAAAATAAGGTGAGGCCTAAAGATAGCCTCGTAGAGGCAGTCTTGTGAAGTTCAGTTTATGTTAAAAGAAAGTAGTGAGCCTGGGGAGACAGCATAGTGGTTCTGCTAAAGATGTTTTTGCCTGAGGCACCAGGGGTCCCAGGTTCAGCCCCCAGCACCACCATAAGCCAGAACTGAGCAGGTTCTGATAAAAGAGGAAATAAAAGGTGGTGGTGGGGGGGGTTGCTGGTGGTGCTGCTTTTGGTAGATCACACATATTAGAGTGCCCAGGACCCCAGTCACAAAACACCAAAAACCAGGAAAATAGTTGAGTACATAAGTTCCTAGGCTCAGCACTTCAGTATCATGCCTAGCTTCTAGCCCAAGACAAGTTTAGTTTTTGTTTCTAATGTTCATAACCTGTGGTTTCAGACATAGTGAGGGTTTTTGTTTAATTAGGAAAGCTGTTAAAATTAAAGATTTCGGAAATAAGCATGCGGCCCAGTGGCTTCTCCCTTCTTTGTAGCACAGGTAACACCGGTCCTTTTCTTCCCTTTTAAAATTTCAAAACAAGGATGGGAGGGAGAAGGCAATATGAAGGAAAACTAAAACGTATTTTAAGAGAAAGAACTTGCCTTTTTGTTATTATTTGCACATGAGGGGACTTTAGATATTTCTGGTTCCTCCCCCCCCCCTCCTTCTCCGTCTTCTTTCTGTCTGTTTCTATCTCTCTGTCCATCTGCCTCTACCCCCCCCCCCCCCCAGCACTGCTCATCTCTGGCTCATGGTTGTGCCAAGGATTGAACCTGAAACTTCAGTAACCTTGGGCATGAAGTCTTTTGCATAACTGTTACACTATCTTCCTGGCTCTGGTTTAGGGAGAGAGGTGGGGGTGGTGTGTGTGTGTGCGTGTGTTATTTGATAGGACAGAGAAATTCAGAGGGTCAGAGAGCTAGAGAGGGAGACATATAGAGACACACCTGCAGCACTGCTTCACCACTTGTGAAGCATCTGTGGTAATGTGCATGCTCTACTGCCCACCCCCACGGCTCAGTTTTCATACACAAGAAAAGCAAGGCCCAGTGAGGTGGTGAGGTAGGAACAGGGTTATGCTGCTCTCTTCACCAGCCGGTCTACTGGGAGGTTACTGGTTTGTTTTTCTCTCTTGTGGGATCCACTTGTGCCTGTGTGGATTCCTATCTCCTGCAGGTCTTATCTCTCTGGTTAAGCTCCAGCTGATAGAGAATTTGGTACTGAGAGTGGGCTCACACAAACACATCAACAGAACCAACCCACAGAAAGAAAAACAGACATGGACTAGTTAGCAAGGCCTAAGTCTCAGCAATAAAAGGGCAATCTTCCCGGCAATCTCTTTCGAGTCACTTAAAAATCAGCTGATTGGGAGTCGGGCTATAGCGCAGCGGGTTAAGCACAGGTGGCACAAAGCACAAGGACCGGCATAAGGATCCTGGTTCGAACCCCGGCTCCCCACCTACAGGGGAGTCCCTTCACAGGCGGTGAAGTAGGTCTGCAGGTGTCTGTCTTTCTCTCCTCCTCTCTGTCTTCCCCTCCTCTCTCCATTTCTCTCTGTCCTATCCAACAATGACGACAACAACAATAATAACTACAACAATACAACAAGAGGGGCAACAAAAGGGAATAAATAAATAAAATAAAATATTTTTTAAAATCAGCTGATTGTGCTACCACCTGCCCCCTCCCTTTTTTTTCTTTTTATACTAGAGCATTTCTGGGGACTGAACGTGGAACCTCTGGTACCCAAGGCTCCAGAATGTCGTGTAAACCACAAGTGCTGTCTTGTCTGCCTGACCCTAGAGTGTGGGTTTCAGAAATTCATCTAGTACTAAAAGTTAGTTTAGCCAAGCAGCTATGGCTATGTTTGTTTTTCATTTTTGCATTATTCTGTCTTCTAAAAAGTCTTTTTAGAGATGTGTGTTTCAGATAGGATCTCAGGACACTGCCCAGGGAGCGGCGAGGGGTCAGGGCAGGGCTCTGTGACCACTGTGTGAATAAAGCCCAGCACAGCATGTGATGGCGAGGTCGAGGTGCGTCAGCCGCCTTCCTTTTTTATCCCCCTGGCTTTGGGAGGAGCCAGTGTTAGGTAGTCAGAGGTTTCACCTGGGCTCACTACTGCCTGAAGAAATAGGTGACACCTGTCTTTGCAAATTCCTTCTCTCTGGACTCAGTTTGCTATCACTGTCCTCTCTCAAGAGTGTCGTGGGAATGAGAAAGTGTTTAACTTGAGATGGATTCTGGTGTGCTAGTGTCCTTTGTGGTGTGAAATCCAAACTCTTCCTAATTGCACTCCATCTTGCCAAGAAGATACTTACTGGTTAGAGAATTGAAAAGGAGGTTGAGGTTCATAGAAGACAGCTAAGAGAGGTGGCCTTCTTTATTATTATTATTGTTTCTGTTTCCCATCTGATGCTGTTTATTTGCCCAGTGAATACACATTTAACAATCAGAAAGTAGTTGAACATATTTAAACTACACCATTTACTACTTGCCACCCATAGGTTCCCTTACCAGCCTTTGTTTCCTAAAGTAAAATAGGAAAGCAGCATAGTCACCTTTCAGATATGTGCTCATGGGAGTCTTTATTAGCACAGGCCACATGCCCCAGAAAGCAAACAAACATCACCCAGTCTTAACAGTTGTCTTACTGTTCCGTGCAGCTGTGTTGGCACTGTGGAGGTGGGGAGCCAGGAGCTCAGACTCTCACCTCCAAAGCTAGTTAGGATGGCAGGATGCTAACCAGGGCTTGAAAGAACACTAGCCTCTCAGTCTGTGCTCATGACCCAGCCCAGACAACTAGGAATATATCTGTTTCTTTGTTTGTTTGCTTTGCCATCAGTGTATCTGTCAAGACTCACCCTATTGTGAAAAGTTCAGGCCAGAAAGTTGGTGGTTTCAGTTTTTATAAAAACTAACTGTATGACTGGTGTTGACTTGCTTTCATGTACATTAGAGACAAACGTGGCAGCTCTGTAAATAAGATTCCAACCCCCATAGGGCTCCTTCGGTTCAAGACTGGTGGCGGCTAACGTATTGCTAGAGGAGAACTGAGGTTCTCGAATCGTAGTCATGCTTCAGAGCTATATGTATGTTTCCACCTGCCAGGCCATCATCACCACCCTACGGGGTTGATAGAAATACCCTGTTGTATCACTTCTTCCTATGTTTTTACATAGAGGATTTCTTTTCTCTAACCCTTTTTGCTAGAATATTCTCCTCACTTCTTTAAAATCTGCTGGCTGCTGACATCTAATTCCCTTCTTTGCTCCCCACCAGCAGTCTCAGCAGAAGTGGAAGAGGAAGAACATTCAGACACGTTGCTTTTTGCTGCAACGAGAGGGTGGGCAGGAAGGACCCAGATTTCTGTGTTGTCCCTTATTCTTGATTTCCCATCAAAATGAAAACCAGTTACATTTCCTTCTAGAAACCAAACTGTGCTGACAATGATGGGTTCTGTATCTCTTGGTTGATATTTTAAAATGACATTTTGAGTTTCATTGCTGCAAATTTGCTTAGTTAGATTGACCATTTTCTTTCATTTTTCTGTTGCGCTTGCTTTGCCATCACCTAGATTTCTTGGCTCTTACACTAGCTATGACTACTTGAAAAGGAGCATCAAGTGGTAAGACTGGCATTGATGTGAGGCTGTTCCATAAGGTGTCCCTCACCGTGTCACTGGCTTTATGTGCACTTGCAGATCTTCACTTCATCTTCAAGTGCTCAGTCTAAATGCCAGAAAGCAAGATCACAGCACGGCTTTCAGGCTGATAAAAGATGAGACTTCTTCCGTCAAAGTCCTCTGTGAAAGCACATTCCAAACGTCTTATGTTATCGTTTGTGCACATAAAGCCAGCGCAGCTTTGGCTCTCTGCAAAGGTCTAGATGGCAATGTTGCAATTATGGGTCTGTTCCAAAGATACCTTCTGTGTGAATTGCTATGTTATGTAGTGACAATTGGCAATCTGAAAAATGTAATGATACACAGGCACCATTTGACTTCAACGAGCCTTATAAAATCAAGCAATACTTACAGAATCGAGCAATACCTGCTACTCTGGCAATACTCAACAACAGTTGGATATGCTAAATCAGGGGCCATCCTTAAAAGATGCCCAGTGTGTTGGGGTTGTTACACCCATTTATTTGCATATAGTCTGGGGCTACTTTGGGACCACGTTTCATTAACTGTGAGACAATATGGCCCAAATACCTGTTGACTTTTACTATCCAGTCCTTTAAAAGGAAAAAAAAAAATGCTAGTCATTGGTCCGTGACATCATTTTTGTGATGCTCTGTGTTTTGGAATCAAGGCTTCATGCCTCAGATACAAAACCCGAAGTGAATCTGAAGAAGGTCAGTCCAGTAAGTTTGGGGGCTTTTTTTGGTTTTTTTTCCCCTCAAAATATTTGGAAGACTTCTGTCAGCCATTACTATTTTTGATCAATAATACGAGTATACCCAAAATTTCATCTGCCTTTCGATTGCCATCTCCTGGATGTTTTACTAATATCCTTAAAATTTCTGTGCTGTCCCTACATTTCTTGTGCTGATGGTTGAACTTGTTTGTATCTTTTGGTAGCTTCTCATATTCATAAGAACAAACAGATTTTTCTCAATTTATTTTTAACTCAAGGGTGTACTAAGAAGATTGAGGATCTGTTACTTAGATGTGAACCCACTTTTCAGGTGTTGACATTACCTTCCCTTTTCACAGGGGAAAGTCCACAGAGGCGGACACCGTGGATAGATCATATGGGGAGAAACGGTATGACCCGCTCCAGCCCACTCCCCCTCCGCCTCCACTGCCTTCCCAGTACAGCCATCCTTCTCAGCCCAGCGCCAGCTCCTCTCTGGCCCTCCACACACACGCTAAGGGAGTGCATGGGGAAGGTAGGTGGTTCAGAAGCTGCCATGAAAATAAATTCTTGGGGCTGGGCAGTGGCACACCCAGTTGAGTGCACCCTTTTACCATGCTCAAGGACCCAGGTTCAAGCCCCTGCCCAGTCCCAAGCTGTAGGGGGAAGCTTCCCAAGCACTGAAGCAGTGCTGCAGGCCTCTTTCTCCCTTTTTCCTCTCTCAGTTTCTCTCGTGTCTTATCAAAGAAATAAATAAATAACTCAAAAATATCTTTTAAAAAATAAATCCTTATAATTTCTAAGCCCTGTGGCTTTGCATACAGAAATACTTACACAAACCCTCTGGTTTGGGAAGAATGAGAGATAAGAATTTTTGTTAAATGTAAGCACATCTCCTGATTTTATGACTGTGGCCATTCTATCAGACAAGTCTTTTAGCTAAACAGATTTTAACCTATGTGATTAGCATAGCTGACTTTCTGGAAGTAGTCTTTATTTACCATTATGTCTGGACTGTGGTTTGTGGAAATTGCCATCCTGTTTCCTCTCCGCATACAGACGGACATGGAAATGCCATAAAGTTCCCTCTAATTGGTGTGCCTTGGCACCTCGCCTTTTGCATTTATGTTCTTTGGCAAAATCTCAACAAAGAAGCTAATGTACACATCTGAGCTCTTCACTTTAATAATCATGACCCTGCATTTTCAGCCACAGTCTTGACGCCTCCCTGAGCAGTCATTCAAGTCTCCTTGCCGGCGGATCCTGCTTCTCAGGACGTCGACTCAACTCCTCTCCATCATCTGTCTTTTCTGTCTCTTCTTTCTTCCTTTCTCCTTTTTTCCCTTTCTTTCTCTCTTCCTTCCTTCCTTTCTCTCCCTTTCTCCTTTCTTCCCTTCTTTCTTTCTTCTTCTACCTGAGTACTGCTCAACTCTAACTTACAGTGACACCAGAGATTGTATAACCATTATGCTGTTTCCCAGGCACCATACCTGCTTTCTTTAACCTTCTGTCACTCTCTCCCTCCCCACCAAGTCCTACCTCCTGCCTGCAGACACATGCAGGTCACATATTCTGTTGTTGAAAGGCCGCTTCACATACTTCCTTCATTTCTCCTTACCATCCACTAAGCTCTCTGAAAGGAGAGGTGTTGCCACTGCCTCCCAGCACCCCTTTTTCTGTCTGGCCCTAAGACTATACCACATTTTATCCATTTTCTCTCCCAAGTTTTGATACCACCAACTATACTTCTCTGTCATTATGTAGGAATTTAAATCCCAGTACATCTTCAGACAGGTTGCAGATGTAGATTGATGTCATTTTGTGTTAGGATTTTCTTGACACGTTATCTTGTCTGCAGATCAAGCTTTTTAATCACTTTCCAACCTTTAGCTTTTATTTCCTTTTCTTCCCTTTTTTTTTTCTTTGCCTCCAAGGTTATTGCTGGGACTCAGTGCCTGCCCTACGAGAGAGGAGGGGAACACAGGGGGAGAGAAAGACAGGCACCTGCAGACCTGCTTCACCGCCTGTGAAGCGACTCCCCTGCAGGTGGGGAGCCGGGGGCTCGAACCGGGATCCTTCTGCCAGTCCTTGCGCTTTGCACCACGTGTACTTACCGCCCAGCCACCTTTTCTTCCCTCCTTTCAGTGGCTCCCACTTCCAGTAAAATGCTGAGTAGAAGAATGAAAATGGACATCTCTTGTTGTTAGTTCCACATTTAGTGGGAAGAGATTTCACATAGACTTGGGAAGGTTTGTCCTTGATTGTGTTTGATGCCCATGATTGTGTTTAGGTTATTTCCTTTTCTGTTGTTGTGACACAGACCAGGGCATAGCGCCACCCTCTGTGTTGTTCTCTTTGTTTCGGGCTTGTTGATTGATAGGCAGTGCTGAGGAGCAAACCCCTGTGCTCCACTGCCCACACTCGCCTTTCCAGCCCCCTAGCAGGTCTCTTTCTAGTCCTGGTTTGTTGAAAGCAGTTTGCCAAATGATTTTTCTTTTTGTGTTTATTCTAATCATTTATATTTTTTAACACTTTATTTATTTACTGGATAGAGACAGAGAACGGCTTGACCTGGGTCCTGGCACACTGTAGCATGTGCATTCAGCTAGTATACCACTGTCTGACCAGTAATTACTTACTTTTGCTAGAGACAGAGATAAATTGAGAGGGAATGGGGAAATAGTGGCAGAGAGAAGGGAAAAAAAAAGACATGTGTCACTGTTTCACCACTTGTGGGGTTTTTCCTCCTGCAGGTGGGGACTGGGCCAACTACTTCTTCTGCATGAATTTTAAAGTGACCATGGATTTTTCTCTGTTTTTCTGTTAGTGTAATAAATCATTTGTTTTTGATAGAGAATCTGGATGTGTAACATTTCTCTTTTGTTATGTCCTGGTCTGATCTTGGAAGCAAGGTCATGCTAAAAGAAAGTCAGAACAAGGCACGTCTCGTCTCCTCCATCAGAAAGTCTCTGGAACACTAGTGTTTTTGTTTTTTTTTTAACTTTCCCTTTTGTTACCCTTGTTGTTTTATTATTGTAGTTATTATTGTTGTTCCTGATGTTGTTGTTGGGTAGGACAGAGAGAAATGGAGAGATGGGGGGGATGACAGAGAGGGGAGGAGAAAGATAGACACCTGCAGACCTGCTTCACCGCTTGTGAAGCGACTCCCCTGCAGGTTGGGGAGCCAGGGGCTCGAACCGGGATCCTTACGCCGGTCGTTGCACTTTGCACCACGTGCGCTTAACCCGCTGTGCTACCGCACGACTCCCATGTTTTTGGCTTATTTCTTCCTCATTACTACTGTACAGAAGTGTAGTGCCTTGCAATTCCTAGTATTCCATATATTTGCCAACATTTGGCATTTCTAGACTTTTAAATTTTTTCTAATCTGGTAGGTAATGATATTTCCTGGGCTTTGTTTTTCATTTTCCTGATTGTGAGTGGGGCTAAATGAGGACCTTACTGTATGATGACCAGGCATTCCAGTTCTCACTTGTTTTCATCTGCCCAGGCCTTTGCACATCTTCCTCTTAGGAATGTGTCTGTTCCTCAGAGGTCTGCAGTCCTGGTTCTTTATCAGGTTTTGCCAGTCTCAGATTTCTTTGGACTTTAATTATGGTGCGTTTTCTAGTACCAGTTTTTTGTTTTTTTGTTTGTTTGGTTTTTTTTTTTTTTTTTTTTTTTTTAGCCATCTCTGGATTTAGCATTCTCTCTCTAAGGTTTTGTGGGTGTTGGGGCAGTGTTTCTCCTACAGTTGAGCAGCCTGGTCCTGACTCTAAGCAGCAGAGTACAGGGACAGCATCACAGTTCCCGCCATCTTCGAGTTACAGCCTCTCTCTTGGTCTCTGTTGACAACAACCTCAGTCTTGACTCTGGCAACCAGAGCAATGGAAGATGGGAGAGACACCAGAGAAGTCTGTTCCCATTTCTTTCAGGAGGGTTTTTAATATTTATTTATTTATTCCCTTTTGTTGCCCTTGTTGTTTTATTGTTGTAGTTGTTGTTGTCATTGTCATTGTTGGATAGGACAGAGAGAAATGGAGCGAGGAGGGGAAAACAAAGGGGGAGAGAAATATAGACACCTGCAGACCTGCTTCACCGCTTGTGAAGTGATCCCCCTGCAGGTGGGGAGCCGGGGGCTCGAACTGGGATCCTTACGCTGGTCCTTGCGTTTTGTGCCACGTGCACTTAACCCGCTGTGCTACCGCCCAGCTCCCTCAGGAGGGTTTTTAAGAAGGGTTGTATATACTTGTGTTTCAGGTAATTCAGTGGCATTGGACTTTCAGAATTCTTTACTGTCCAAACCTGACCCACCTCCATCTCAGAATAAGCCAACCAGTTTCAGACCCTCAAACCGAGAAGACACTGCACAGTCTACTTTCTATCCCCAGAAAAGTTTCCCCGAGAAAACTCCAGTTAATGGAGCAGAACAGACTCAGAAAACAATCACTCCAGCATACAGCCGATTCACGCCGAAACCATACACAAGTTCTGCCCGACCGTTTGAACGCAAGTTTGAAAGCCCTAAATTCAATCACAATCTTTTGCCAAGTGAACCATCACATAAGCCTGACCTGTCTTCCAAGTCGCCTGCTTCTCCAAAAACTCTCATGAAAGCTCACAGTTTAACACAGCCTCCTGAGTTTGACAGCGGTGTTGAGACTTTTTCTACCCATGTGGATAAGCCTAAATATCAGATGAACAATATCAGCGCAGTGCCTAAAGCTATTCCTGTGAGGTAAGATTTTTTGCCTTTTTCTTGGCCTTGTAACTTGTCTTTTGTAGGTTTGACATAGTTTGTGATTTAGGACTTAAATGATAATTTAAAACCAAATTTAAACTGACCAGCACTGTCAAAAATGATGGACTGAATGCCATTACGTAGAAGCTTCTATACAAGGTTCAAATGACAAAGCTGGGGCTAGGACAGTTCCTCAGGTAAGGTGCACACCTTGCTATTAGAGCAGCCCAGGCCTAAACCGTGGCACCACTTGGGAGTGCCCAGACGACAAGGGAAGCTCTGTTGCTGTGGTATGTCTTCCTCTCTCACCATCTCTGAATGAAAGCAAAAGCCTGGGAGCAGTAAGATGGCATGTGTAGAAGACCCCAGCTCTGCCTCCCAGCTCCACTTAACATTGTCACACCAACACTCACTGTAGAACCCAGTGCCACCAGGGTTTAGGAACCCCTATTTGAAGGCTATTAAATACACTTCTTAAAACCAGTCTACAATAGTAGTTGGGTGAGCAAGATAATTGGACTTAGTACATTCTGACAGCCAGAGATAACAGTCTGATTAGCTTGCAAATGAATTGATACGCCGGGAAGAGCAGGCTTAGTTGGTGAAGTCTGTCACTGAAAACTTACTGTCAAAGTAGCTTCCTGATTGTGTGGAGGAATGAAAAGAAAATGAAAGCACCAGTTATAATGGGAATGGAAATTAGTGGGTGTTATTAGGAGCTTACTCACTAGCGATGTCTGAATTCTCAGCCCCTCGGCCGTGGAGGAGGATGAAGATGAGGACGGTCACACTGTGGTGGCCACAGCCCGCGGTATATTTAACAGCAATGGCGGGGTGCTGAGTTCCATAGAAACTGGTGTCAGTATAATTATTCCACAAGGAGCCATCCCCGAGGGGATTGAACAGGAGATCTATTTCAAGGTCTGCCGAGACAACAGCATCCTCCCACCTTTAGATAAGGAGAAAGGTAAATGGCGTCTGTTTTGCTACTGGGTTTTACTAACGTGAGTCGGCATGTGCTTTTCACAACTGCGAGTGCTCCATGGAGAGAATAATCCCGAGCTCTTGGTTGGTCCCCACACTCCCATGACCACTGAGGAGGTGGCGTCCTGGACAGCATCACAGCCATACTCTGTGTGCCCTAAAAGCCCAAGATGGGGCCGCTAAGCACACTAGGCACTGGACAGCAGCGTCATCAGGCATTTCTCCAAGTAGCCTCACCAGGTTTGTGTTTAGGCACTCAGTCTTCTGTCTCTAGAAGGGTGATCAGTACCCTTACTCAGTCCCTGTTACCTGTTGTGGAGCCAGCACCTCTTGGGATAGATGCCATCTTCCTCACCACCTGGGCAGTGAGCACAGCACCCCTGCAGGGGACACCGTGTGTCTCTCTCTCTCTCTCTCTCTCTTTCATCTTTCTCAGTCTCTGTCTCACGCATCTTTGTTGGCCTAGGAATGCTGGTATTGGTTCATCATTTCTCTGGGCCTGTCAGGATGAAATGATAAATCATGCTGTGACTTCTTTTAGAATCTCTGAGTTGTGCTTGATTTCTTTAAATACTAACATACATCGCCCTTCATCAACCCCTTTAAGCCAAGCCTGCGGCAAATGCAGTGTTAGCAGCCCAAGGTGTAAGGAGCTTATCTAAAAGTGCCTTTGCGTTTGCCTCTTACTGTAAGAACCCTATGCTCAAATGCAATAGCCCCCAGCTGCAAGCAGCTCTTAGCACCAGAAATGTGGTCTTTGGGAGTTGAAACAAGCTGGAAATGTACATACTGTACAAAATGGTTTTGTACATACTGTACAAAATGGTTTTGTACAAATGTACAAAACCAGTACATACTGGTTTCAAAGGTTTATTATACTCATTATATGTTGAAACAATTTTTTTGTATCTTGTTACATGATACATTAAAATTGATCTCACTTGTTCTTACATTATGATCTTAACTACTAGAAGATGAGAAGTCATGTAAATTCTGCTCTGTTTTTCTTGCTCAGTGCTACGGTGTCTGCCGTATCTCTGGACCCATATGAATAGTGAAACTAGTGTTGCAGGTGTCTCTCTGTCTCTCCCTCTTTACTTTATCTCTGTCCTATTATAAAGAAAAAACTAAAACTAAAAAAAGAAAAAAAATGGCCACCAGGAGCAATGGATTGGCTGTGCAGGCACTGAGTACCAGCAACAACCATGTTGGCAGTAAAAACATGCGTATTGGGGGGGGGGGGGGTTGGGGCTGAGGTGAGGGCAGGGAGAACTTTGGATCTGGAAGGAGACAAGCATCTAATCTCTCCCCTCCCACCTCCAGGTGAAACCCTGCTGAGCCCCTTAGTGATGTGTGGGCCCCATGGCCTCAAGTTCCTGAAGCCCGTGGAGCTGCGCTTACCACACTGTGCGTCTATGACTCCTGACGGTTGGTCTTTTGCTCTAAAATCATCCGACTCCTCGTCGGGTATGCTGTCTTCACTCTGTCCTTTGGGGGCTTTGGGAACTGTCGTTGATTAATCCCTGTGCTGTTCATTAGCAGGGCTCTGCCTCTGTTGCTGTGGCCTTGTAGGCATCACCAGTGTTTTGAAATTGCTCTGTGGTACACACATTGCAAATGTACTCAGAAAGGTCGAGAAGGTTCTGCCTTTTACCCACTGATGGTTTGACCAAAGCTTGACCATTTCTTAGTGTTGAGCAAAATTATTTTTTCTGCCCAAAGTTTTCAGGATGCAATGGAGGAATTGATAAATGTTCTTTATTAAAAGCGTTTTCATCACAACTCCACTATAATTGCTAATTTGGGTTATTTAATCCTCAGTCTACAAAAATTCATATATCAGAGAAACTGCAGAATTCCTTTCACTGGGATCATACTTGGCCATGGCTTTTCAATGGCAAATGCTAAATGACTTCTGTTACATACTATTTTAAAATCACTTTGCTCTTAAGATCATTTCAGCACTTCCATTGCATTTTCACTTTTCTCACTGCTTCAGGTGTCTAAGGCAGCTACCAGTTGGAACTTTCTATGTTTTTGCTAGACTTCACTTTAATTGGGAAAAAATACGGAGAATTAAGTCCTGCTTTTGAAATTGTGATAAATCAGATAAACTTTGTACATGTACAATTTTACATTAGTTTTGTGACACAGGTGAGATTTTTGTTTGTTTTGCTGGATAGAGACAGAAGTAGAGTGGGTAGGGGGAGAGACACCTGTAGCTGTTTCACTACTTGAGAAGCTTCTCCCTTGCAGATGGGGACCAGGGGCTGGTCCTTGTGCATGGTAACAGATGTGCCACCACCCTGCCTTTCCCTTTTTTATTTATTTTTTTTACTGTGACACAGAGTATTATGGTATAAAGAATGTAGGAGTATGTTTTAATACTGCCTAAATTTAGAAAATACAGACAAATATATATTTGATATACACAAGTACCCCGTTTCCTGGAAAAGGCTAAGAAATTAACAGACTAGAGGGAGTTGGGTGGTAGTAGGTAGCGCAGCGGGTTAAGTGTACATGGTGCGAAGCAAAAGGACCAGCATAAGGATCCCAGTTCGAGTCCCCAGCTCCCCACCTGCAGGGGAGTCGCTTCACAAGCAATGAAGCAGGTCTGCAGATGTCTATCTTTCTCTCCCCTCTGACTTCCCCTTCTCTCTCCATTTCTCTCTGTCCTATCCAAAAAAAAAGAAATTAACAGACTAGATGTTACAAGCTTTTCCTTCAGGGGTTCCACTAAGAAACACTCTGAACCTTTCACATCCCTAAGAGCTTGTTAAAAACTCAAATGCCAGGGCTCGGGCAGTAGCACAGTGGGTTAAGTGCACATGGCGCAAAGCGCAAGGATCGGCCTAAGGATCCCAGTTCGAGGCCCCAGCTCCCCACCTGCAGGAGGGTCGCTTCACAAATGGTGGAGCAGGTCTGCAGGTGTCTATCTATCTTTCTCTCCCCCTCTCTGTCTTCCCCTCCTCTCTCCATTTCTCTCTGCCCTATCCAACAACAACGATAGCAGTGACAACAACAACAACAGTAATAACAATAAACAACAAGGGCAACGAAAAGGAAAAAATAGCCTCCAGGAGCAGTGGATTCGTAGTGCAAGCACTGAGCCCCAGCAATAACCCTGGAGGCAAACAAAAAAAACCCCTCAAATGCCCAAGTGCTAATTGAAATCCACACAGTGAGTTCTCTAGGCTCCAGGAATGACTTCGTTGTACCTTGGATTGAGACAGAAAAGTTCTAGTTCAGCATTTGTTTTACTTACAGCGGGTGGTGGAGGAAGGGGCGGGGCAGAAAGAGAAAATGGGAGGAGAGTCTTCAACACCCAGATCCTGCAAAGTTTTTTAGGGCTTCACTTGTAGGTCTGTATTGGGTTAGAGAAATGTGTTCTCAAGCTCAGCTCAAATGGCATCGAGTATGTGATTATTGTCTAAAATTTGACAGTGAAAGATAAAGCTGCTGTTAGTAACTGTGGAGACCTAGGGACAGAATAGAAATGTTTAGGTTCATGGTCAACCTAACTTTGATTTTTTTTTTTTCTTTTTTAACCAGAGCACTGCTCAGCTCTGGCTTATGGTGGTACAGGGGATTGAAGCTGGAGAGTCTCTTTGCATAACCCGCCCACCCCCTTTTTTGTTTATCATGAACTTAAATATATAATTAGAGAGAAATCATTAAATTCCAGCAAGTCTACCTTGAAATCAAGCCCTGAGAGTTTTGATATCAGTCCAGTATGCAACTTGTATCTAAGTATGTGTATTTACATCTGCCCCCAGATTTCAGTGTAGCCAGCGCTGAATGATAACCTCACCTTTTATTTTCCCTCCTCACAGGTGACCCCAAAACCTGGCAAAACAAGTGTCTTCCTGGAGATCCAAATTACCTTGTTGGAGCAAACTGTGTTTCTGTCCTCATTGACCACTTTTAATTCTTAAAATAATAGGAACTTGATTAAATAATGTGAAACTTGGGTTAAACTTACTAAATCTAACGGAGCCACTCTAGCTATCAAGTATTACATTGTCCTTAGAATCGGCACTGCAGTGTGTGCGTATGATGAAGATTTGCGCGCGTGCCCCTGAGCCGCGGTGGGAAGCAGGCCACAGGCAACCCATCCGCGGAGGAACTGTTGGTATTGGCCAGAGGTTCAAAGGTGTTTCACTTTGCAACAACTTTTGTACTTTTTTTTATGGTCACTGCTTGACTTTACTTACTGATTTCCGTTAAAAAACAAACGCAAAAACAAAAACCAGCCAGTAAATAGGGTGCATTTGAGTTCTCTTCTTTCCAGAGTACACGGTTTCAAACTTTATTATGGCCCTGGCCTGGCATACACATCTTATTTTATTATGCATGAGATAATATGCACACACACTTTTTTTTTTAATGCACCTGGAAATATATATAACCAGTGTAGTGGGTTTAAGAGAAATGTACAGCAGGGGGAATTTATAGCTTCTGGGGGGTGGGAGGGGGACAGTGAAGACAATTACTTATTGTATATGAAAACACATTTTTCTTAGGGAAGGACACCAAAGCTTGTGAGACTGGTTCTGTGGCCTCTTCAGATCTTTAAATTAACCAAGTCAGCACAGACATACTAACCAGCAGGAATGCCTTACCCTCATGTTTTTAATCCTTAAATCACCCTCTCTCTGTGTTACTAAGTCTTTATGGCTTTTGTGCACACTTAGATACTGTATCATGAAAAAGAAAAATGACTGAATTGTGGATTTGGTGGTTTCAGAAGTGGCTGATCACCCAGGAGTAAATAATGGTGTGATTTGGGGACTTTTTTTTTTTTTTTTGGCAAGGGGCAGTGGTTGTTTTCTGTTCTTTGGGGCTATGCATTTAAATTTTTTGATGTTTTGAGGATGCTTGTACATAAATGCGTGCATACCACTTTTGTTCTTGGTTTGTAAATTAACTTTTATAAACTTGACCTTTTTTATACATAAACAAAAGCAAGTTTCTTAAGGCTACCTTTGTATTCTCTCCTGTACCTCTCAAGCCTTGAACTTTGACCTCTGCAGCAATAAAGCAGCATTTCTATGACACACACACACAAGGTCGTTTTTTTTAAAAAAAGAAGTATGCACAGAGTTGTTACATTTTTAAGTGCTGCATTTAAAAAATACAGTTACTCAGAATTCTCTAGTTTGATTAAACTCTTGCAAAGTATCCCTACTGTAATTTGTGATACAATGCTGTGCCCTAAAGTGTATTTTTTTACTAATAGACAATTTATTATGGCACATCAGCACGACTTCTGTTTAGATGATACACCACTACATTCTGTTAATCGATCATTAGGTGTGACTGGATTTCTTTTTTGCAGTTATTAAAAAAAAAAATCTCAAATTTCTAAATCTGCAGAATAAAACTTTTTAAAATAAAGCACTGGCTTGGTCTGTTTGCCCACCATTTCGAGTCGCATGTAAAAAAACTTCGTGATGTGGCGTGTAAAATACTGAACGCCGAGCCTTACCTGCCGCCACCGTGGGCTGGGGAACATGGGGATTGGGTTCCAGGACCAGAAGAGGCTGGCCACCAGGACCCCATGCAGAATGAGAGGAGGGTGATGGCGGGCAGGAGCAATTAGCCGCCTTTTCATGATCTAAGTGAAGGTAGATCTTATGCTCACTTGTCTTACACAGAACTGGTTCATTTATCCTTTCACGCTCTTCTCCCCACCCCAGACCCCTGTCACCAAGTATAAAAAGGGGCCTTTCCACATGTTCCCATAGCAGGAGGAGGGCTTTCTAGTGGCTCTCAGTGCTCCACCACTACTGCCAGAGGTTCCTCACTGTGACACTTTTTTTTGACATGGTTTGTATGGTGACTTAGCAAACATCTATATAGATAATTTAGTCTCTTTTCTTTCATCATTTTTATTTATTTTTTGTATTTATTTATTTTCCCTTTTGTTGCCCTTGTTGGTTTTTATTGTTGTTGTAGTTATTATTGTTGTTGTCATTATTGGCTAGGATAGAGAGAATTGGAGAGAGGAAGGGAAGACAGAGGGGGAGAGAAAGGCAGACACCTGCAGACCTGTTTTCACCACCTGTGAAGCGACTCCCCTGCAGGTGTGGGGAGCCGAGCCCCTCCTTAGGGGTACTTGCACTTTGCACCACGTGCACTTAACCCACTGCGCTACCACCCGACTCCCTCTTTCATCATTTTTACTAAAGTGTCATTCACACACGTCGAAGTGTACCCAGCTTTTAGTGACTGGTTTTCCAATTTTTGACGAACACAATTACCGTAAGAGGTAGAGCAGTTTCATCAGGCCCCCCAGTTACGTGGCAGCCCTGGTGACCACCCCGTGGTGATTTTCACTTGCTTTCATCCGAAGACACACACACACAGATCTTAATTGGGCTGGTGCAGGGGTTTTGATTTTGGTGTTCGGGGGTAGGCTTACTTGCCATGTGGGGGGCTGTTTTTGTTTTTACTATTTACTGGTAGAGACAAATTGACAAGGAGAGAGACAAGTGCAGCACTGCCTGGACACTTGAGAAGCTTCCCTTTCGCAGGTGGAGACCAGGGGCCTGTGACACGCACTCCACTGGGTGCACCACCTGCTCTCCCACAGCTTTGTTTGTTTTGGAAGTGCCCATTGTCCACAGATGGCTTGGGCCTGCTTATGTCTGAAAACATACAGGCACATTCAGGTTATGATTCATGTGCATGAGGTCTCAGGTTCAGTCCCCAGCGCTGCATGTGCCATAGTGTAGTGATGCTCTGGTCTGTTCTTGCTCTCAGTGAATATTAAGAAAAAACAAACGGGCACCAGCTTTTTCCTTCCGCCTAGAAACTGAGAAAGGCGGAAACAAATCATGTCGCTGCCGCTGGTGTGCTCATTGCACTTCAGGTTGTGCTCCGACTCACCCCAGCAGTGCAGACGGAGCAATAAGGTGGGAGTCTTGGTGCCTGACCCCAAAAGAAGCTGAGTTGTAAGTGTGAGCAACTGTGTGGCGTCTCGGAGGGCCTTTAAAATCAGGTGATCTGAGGCAAAGTGAACTTTTGCAGCAGACTCGCTTCAGGCTGGCTGTGGCTCCTCTGACAGATCCTGGCAAGGGCATGGCAGCCTCAGAAACAGGTGTCGTCTGCCTCCAGTGGCGTTCCCCCGTGGGGACCTGTGCCCTCGCCCACTTTAAATAGCGGTTACCATGTCACTTTTGTGTCTGCTCATGCTCTGAATTTTCCAAGGGTGCATGACAAGTATGGGTCCTGGGGAAGCATTGTGGACCTCTCAGCAGAAGCCAGGAGACCGGGGTGTCTCCAGGGGAACACGGTGCCCCACTCCCCATTTCCAGAGGAACAGCCTGCTGAGAAGGCAGTCACCAAACCAAAGGAGTTTTCTTAAGACCCCAGAACTCAGCCCTGACACAGGGAGTGAAGAGTTTGTTTTTAGATTTAGTTATTTGAGAAAGAGTGAACTCTTGGGACCGAACTCTAAATATCATATTTGAGAGTCCAACGTCTTCTTCACTGCATCACTTTCTGGACTGCAAAGGAGTCGTCTGGAGCTTCACACAGGCAAACTCTGCACCTCCCAGGCCACTGCACTTTGCTGGGGGACATGCCTGGGATCATTTATTTTGCAGAGAGACAGAGAAATTGAGAGGGGGTGGGTGAGGTAGACACCTCATCCCTGCTTCACCACTGATGAAGTTTCCTGCCTGCATGTTCACGCTACCAAGTGTGCCGCCACCCAGCGCCACAGCTTTTTTTTCATTTTCTTTTTCTTTTCTAAATTTTTTATATTTATGTATTTTTCCCTTTTTCTTGCCCTTGGTTTTTGTTGTTGTAGTAGTTGTTGTTACTGATGTCGTTGGATAGGACAGAGAGAGAAATGGAGAGAGGAGGAGAAGACAAGGGGAGAGAAAGACAGACACCTGCAGACCTGCTTCACCACCTGTGAAGCGACTCCCCTGCAGGTGGGGAGCCGGGGATGCTCGAACCCGGATCTTTACTCCGGTCCTTGCGCTTTGCGCCACCTGCGGTTAACCTGCTGTACTACCGCCCGACTCCCTCGTTTTCTTTTTTTATTATACTTGATAGGACAGAGAAATTGAGATGGAGAGATTGAGAGAGAAAGATAGACACTTGCAGACCTGCCTCACTGCTGGTAAAGCGTGCCCCCGGCAGGTAGGGAGCAGGGGTACAAACCCAGGTCCTTCTACATGGTAATGTGTGTTCTTAACCAGGTACACCACTGTCTGACCCCTCCTGTTCCGTTTTGCTTTGTTTTTTTCTTCAAAAGAGCTCCTTTGCATTTTGCAGGAGCGCCATGTGTGTATGCACAGCGGGACACATCTTTTCCCAGTGCCCTGGCTTCTCTTCCTATAGGTTCTCAGCTTCCTGCCCCCCCCCCCATTTGTGCTATGAGGTGAGGTGCCACATTTCCTGGTCCTGTCCAGAAACAAACCTCCCATGCTGTTGTCCCAGCTCTGCCCTCCCTGGTGGCTGGAGGGACACGCCCATCTGTGGCTGACTGTTCAGCTGGGCCACATCCCAGGCAGGTGTTCATCCCCCCTCCCTCCATCTGGGAGTGCTGGGGTCCCCAGCCCCACCCAGAGGACCACACACACACACACACACACTCCCTGCCCAGGGGACAAGGCTGCCCCAACCCCCGCAGTTCAAGGGCAGGTCGGAGCAGTCAGCTGTCATTTCCTGTAACCTTTGACTTTATTGTCAAGGGAAGTTGGCAGATGGGTGTCAGTGACTCGCCAGGCTGCTGAGGGCCAGGTTGGGTGTGGGTTGGGTGTGACGTGCATCTGGGGTGCTCCAGGGTGGGAGGTGACTGGTAATGTTCTCAGGAAGTCCTCACTCCCTTGCAGGAAAATGCCCCACAGGGCCACGAAGCCTCTGTGAGACTGATCAAGAGTTACACTGAGCCCATCAGGGTCCACAGGCCTTGTGGAGTCTGGTCCTGGGGACTTGGGGTCACAAAGCTCTGGGCTTTGGGACCCTCTGCCACCACACACGTATTGGGGTGATGATATGAACACCTGTACACACGAGTGCACAAGCCCCGACTTGACACAAAGCACTCAGACCCTGTTTGCTGTTTGGATGCGGGGGAGGGAGTGAAACCAATCTTGGATACACTTCCTGTTTGCCTTTCTGTTGCTGGAATCACTGGCATCTGCGGAATGCTCTTTCCCTCCTGCCTCCGGAACACTCAGTGTCCCTGCGTGTGTGTGTGTGTGTGTGTGTGTGTGTGTGTGTGTGTGTGTGTGTGTGTCTGAGTGTGTGTGTGTGTGTCTGAGTGTGTGTGTGTGTGTGTGTCTTGAGTGTGTGTGTGTGTGTGTGTGTGTGTGTGTGTGTGTGTGTGTGGACTGTGGTAAGGAATGACCACATCCCTGTGAAGAGCCACATCCTCAGTGGCTGGGAGATGACTCACCCAGGAGGGCACACAGTTTGTCTTGTTTTAGGTCCCAGGTTCCTGAACACCACATGGGAGGGTCTTTTTTTGGGGGGGAGAGGGGCAATTTCACAAGACAGGAGCCATCAGTGTTGGCTCTCTCCTGTCTTTTTATCTTCTATCTAGAAAAAAAATAAAAGAGAGGTGAGTTCCTGGAGTGGTAGAATCATGCAGGAACAGAGCCCCAATGGTAACTAACTAATGGCAAATAATAATAACACTTTTTCCAGAAGGCAAGAAAGAATCCCTCTCCAGTACAGTAAAAAAAAAAAAAACAAACTTGACAGGAGAGGGTGGTTGGTGTTGCAACTGGTTAAGTGCACATGTCACCATGTTCGAGGTCCAGGGTTCATGTTTATCCTGCAAGGGGTAAGCTTCACAAACAGTAAAGCAGTGCTACCAGTCTCTCTTTCCCTCTCCCCCCCCCCGCCCGTCTCCCTTTCTTTATCTGCCCTTCTCTCTCAATTATTATGTATCCAAATAAAATATTGAAAATTATATCTTTATATTTTTTAAAAAACTTGGCAGGAAGCCCACCTGCTCAGCTGTGCTCCTAGGAGTGAGGACACTTCTGTCCGGAGTGCCCTGACACTGGTCTTAGCTGTCACCAGTCACTGAATATCTAGTCCCCCCACTCCCAGACTGAATCATCTGGTGTCATGACTGCCCCAATCCATCCCAGGGGCCCAGTAGGCCATCCTCAAGCAAGCCACCCCCTGGAAAGCATCCTTGGGAACCCTGTTCTCCCCCCTCCCCAAGCTAGTCTCCATGTGGCCCCCTTGTGGAGTGCTTCCAGCAGAGGGCTGGGCTCTGGGGTGTTGTCTGGGGATGTAGGCACCTCTTCCCACCCCCACCTGCCTGGCAGGTGACATTGACAGAATCATTGCCACCAGGGTTATTGCTAGGGCTCTGCATCTGTAGGGGCTTGAACCTGTGTCCTTGTGCATTGTAACGTGCACTCAATCCAGCCCTGTGGATTCATTGAGAGAGTGAGACCAGAGTACTGCCCAGCTTAGGCATATGGTGGTGCAGGGGACCCAGAGCCTCTGGAGCCTTATATATACAAATCCTGTGTTCTAACACCAAGATATCCCCCAGCCCTTTATGCTTTTTTATGTCTGAATAATATTCCATGGAATGGATATACCACATTTGGCTTACCCATATAGATCCAATAGCCGGTGGATCTTTTGGCGTTGCTTCCACTTTGGGGCTATTTTGAAACAATACTGCTACATATGTTTTCATTTCTCTCATCTACCTAGGAGTGGAATTGCTGGGTTAAATGGTAACTCTCTGCTTAATTTTTTTAGGAATGGGTAAACTGCTTCTTTTTTTAGCCTCCAGGGTTATTACTGGGGCTCAGTGCCGGCACTATGAATCCACTGCTCCTGGCGGCCATTTTTCTTTCCTTTTTTTTTTTTTTCTTTCTAGTGGATAGAACAGAAAAATTGAGGGGGAGGCTATAGAGGGAGAGAGAAAGATAGACACCTGTAGGCCTGCCCTGCAGCTTGTGAAGTGTCCTCCCTGCAGGTGGGAAGCCAGGGCTAGAGCCCAGATCCTTGTGCTTAGTACTGGTGTACACCCCACCCCCACCCCAGCCCCTAAACTGTTTCCCAAAGAGTTTCGATTATCTTTTTTCTGCTTCATTCTTGATTACATATATCTGTAAGGCCATCCGTTTCCAGTGTGTTTCCTGCTGTTCTTGTTTATTTATCTTGCATTTTCCTGAACTAGGAATAATGGATGATGTAATCTGGGGGGGGGGGCGCTGGAGGGATGGCTTGGTTTTGCAGATCAATTGCTCCCCCTTCTGTTACTTAAGTGGAAGGGCAGTTTTCCTGAGATGGTGCAATGTTGCTTCAGCTGCGTTGGCGTTAGCTACTTGATACTCTCTTAGGAGGTGGGTGGAGTGAGTATCTGATTTTGGCAGCTGCCATAATCCTTTGGAGGGAGTCAAAGTCCTATTAAAAAAAAAAAACTGGAAAATGCCAGAGGAAGGTAGACTAGGTCAAGGTGACAGAGAAAATATGAATTTAACCTACATAGAGTGTAGTTACGGGTAGAGTTGTGTTTTGTCATAGATGTATATATTAAAGATTGATTTATCCATGAATGACTGAGAACCAGAGCAGTGCCATGGTTGCCAGGGATTAAACTTGCTTAAGCGTCCAGTGCTTTATCCACTGTGCTATTTCTGAAGTCCTAACCCCTAGCATCTCTGAATGTGACTCCAGATCTGGACAGCTTTTAAAGAGGCAATCAAGTTAAGGTGCAGTTACACTGAGTTAGGGTGGCTCCTATCTGATGTGACCCAAAAGCCGAGAAAATAGTCACACAGGGCAACACCAGGTGGCAGTGGAGGTAGAGACTGGAGTGACACATCTGCAAGTCAAGAAGCATCAAGGATTTTCAGGAAGCCCCAGAGTGAAAGGGAATGTGGAAAGCAAATTCTCCCTCCCCCACCCCCAGAGCCTCAGGCATGAAGGACTTTTGCAGAACCATTATGCTGTCCCCCAACAATCTTAATTGTGTCCTAGGTTCATTGCCCAGCACCACCATAAGGCAGAGAGCTAAGCAATGCTCTGGGAAGAAAAAAGAAGGAAAAGAAAAGAAAAGAGGAAAAGAAAGGGAAGAGGAAGGGAGGGGAGGGGAAGGGAAGGGAGGACGAGGGAAGGGAAGGGAAGGGAAGGGAAAGAAATCAAGGAAGGCCAGTCTGAGAGTTAATTGTTCCAGAAAAACCTTTGCAGGCAGAGGTTGTAACAGTGTAACAGTACAAAAGTCCTGATGTGGGAGTTTGCCAGGCTGAGTGAGCAAGGGTAGTCAGGCAACACACATTGTGCCACACGTAGCACGTCGCCATGTCGTACACCTGAAATTAACACAGTGCGCTGTGTCAATCATATTTCCATCAAGCTGGAAGAGAAGAAAGCAAGGAACAAAGAGACTGGAGACCTATAGTGTCAGCCCAGATTTCAGATCTCTTTTAGGGGTAGGATTGTTGTCTGAATATCCAGACTGTTATGGTTGAGATCAACTAGCTTCTTCCTAGTGAATGGAATTGAGGAAACAAGAGTAACAACAAGATGACCCATTTGAAGGCTTTAGTAACTATCCAGAAAAGATGGTGCAGGCCTGACCAGGGTGAGCATAGGCTAAGGAGAAGCAAGGTGGTTGTAATTGGCAAAAACGTGCACAACCCAGGTTCAATTTCCTGGTATACCCCATGGGACAGCTATGGCACTTGGGGGGAGGATTTGGTGCTGTGATGGCTCTCGCTCTTTCTGTGCCTCAGTCTCTCTATCTGAAAAAGTCCACAGTGGTGAAACTATGCATTTGCGTTCCACTGGCCAATAAACAAGTACATTAAAAAAGAAGTAAAATGGGTCGGGTAGTAGCACAGTGGGTTAAGCACACATGACACCAAGCACAAGGACCCGCGTAAGGATCCTGGTTCGAGCCCCTGGCTCCCCACCTGCAGGGGGATCGATTCACAGGTGGTGAAGCAGGTCTGCAGGTGTCTATCTTTCTCTCCCCCTCTGTCTTTCCCTCCTCTCTCCATTTCTCACTGTCCTATCCAACAATGATGACATAAATAACAACAACAATAATAACTACAACAACAATAAAAAACAACAACAAGGGCAATGAAAGGGGAAAAAGAAGCAAATTTTAAAAAACATTAAAAAAGTAAAACAAGGGTGGGGGCAGATTGCATAATGGGTATGCAAAAAATAAATAAATAAACAAAAAAGCTCATGCTTGAGGCTCTAAAGTACCAAGTTCAACTCCCTACACTACCATAAGCTAGAGCTGAGCAATGCTCTGGGGAAAAAAAAAAAGAAAGAAAACAATATATTGTGGATAAAGTGTTGGACTCTCCAGCATGAAGTCCAGAGTTCAATCTCTGGCATTGCAAGTGCCAGAGTGATGTTCTGGTGTTCTCTCTCTCTCTCTTTCTCTCTGCCTCTCCTCCCCCTTCTCTTTATCCCTCTCATACATAAAGACATCTTAAAAATAAAATAAAATAAAATAAAATAAAATAAAATAAGGGTCAGACATTGGCTGGCAGAAAACCAGAGGAGTCCAGGGTGGTATCAATGGTGTTTTGAGCCCTGCTGACATGTTGGCTTTTGTCAGGAGGGAAATGGAATGTCTCATTTCTGACACATTAACTTTGAAACACTGATTAGGCATCCAAGTGTCTAATCAACTTGGGCTTTTTCTCCAAAGATTAAAACATATCCCTGACATTCTTTAAATGCACATGCCTATACTTTGCATAATGCAGATGGGTCAGCTCTTTCACATTCAAAACAGCTCTTCCAAATCTGCTCCCAGCATTCCCTTTTGCAGCCTGGGTAAAGGATGGTGGCAGCCAGCAAGCTGCTGGGGAGGGGAGAGAACTCAAGCAGCTTATTGGGCCAAGCACTCACCGGGGCTGTCAGCTCAGTTCTCCAAATTTGCCTTCAATAACAGGCTTCCTTGTACAACCCACTCTTCTACCCAAGAGGAGGGAATCAGAAGGGTGCAAGGGTTCCCTGGAGGGTCTCCATTATCACCAGCAAGAAAACCAGTGGCAGCAATCGTGAGCCACAGCTAGTGATCTGTGCCACCCTTTTGGAGAGACTCATTTTATGGGGAGGGAGTGAAGGTTAGTTAAGGGAGACAGTAGGATGGTGGAGCTATACTTGCATTTTGGCGAGAAAGTAGTTGCAGCTGCTCTGTAAGTGGTGTGTGGAGCATTAACGCTGCTGTGTGTGTTTTTACTACTGAGCTCGACTCTGCTTCTAAAGAATTCCTCTTTCAGAGTCCAATGTAGGGAAATGCAGGGGACAGAGGGCATGAAGCAGGATGATGTGTCCCTGAGCAGGCTGTGGGCAGAGACAGAGGCAGAGGCAGAGTAGGATGGACAAAGATGGAGGCTGACAGCAAGTCCCCAACCAATGGTTGCAGCTTTCTGTAATTTTTTTTCCCTCTCTCTACCATAACACTGCTCAGCTCTGGTTTATGGCGGTGCTTGAGATTGAACCTAGGACCTATGGTGCCTCAGGCATGAAAGGCCTGCATAATCATTTGCATAACCATTATGCTATCTTCCCAGCCTTGAAGTTTTCAGAAAGCCACAGACTTGGGCTACTCTCTGCAGAAGGTGGCGGAGTGAACTGCCTGAGAGGCACAGCTGGCTTGCTGGCCATGGTGCTTGCACCCAGGCTGAGGGAGCTCTGGGACACTGAGCTCTCTTTCCAGTAGCACTCCCAGGAACAGGAGGGACAGAACCATCCGGCTAAGGCTGGCCTGGCAGGTACATCAGGATGAAGCGACAAGGGAGTTCCAAATGCTGGTAAGAAGACAATGAGGTTGGCTGAGGAATGAGTATGAACAAGCTAGTTGCTATAATCCTCAACTGGCCAATACGAGTCCGCATGAGCAGCTTTTTAAAAACAAGGCTACCCAACCTGAAGCGACACAAATGTTCTACAAGGCCTGCTGGGAAACTCCAGATGCTTGCTGGGAACATGGAGGGCTGGTTTAGGTGTCATCATCTGGCCACTTCTTCGGGGATGAGGTGGAGCAGGGAATGAGATCCAAGTGGTACAGGATGCAATGGTAAAACGAGAAAGCAACAGATCAGTGAGAAAGAAAAGAATCTTTCCGTTGAATCTGTCCATGAGGAACAGGCACAGGAAGTTCAAAAACCAACGTCAGGTGGCAGGTGCCCCGATCTGCTGGAGTTCCCCCATTTAGTGCAAAGGCCAGAGAGATGGAGAAAGGCAGCAAGCAGGCTTTGACAGGTGAGAAAAAAAAAGACAGGAGGTTGGGATGGGGGTAAATTAGTCGCCATTGGAGTTGATGGTTACAAACAACGTGGCAGCTAAGGTGAGGAAGGACCACGTACACAGGAACTCAGAGGCCCCTGGTCTCATCACAGGCACTGACCATGTCACAGAATTCAAAGCCCGTAGGATTGAGAAAGCATTAGCACCTCGTTCAGACAATATCAAAGGATTCACACTGAGAAATCCTTCAGGTTTTTAGATACTCATATGCCCAGAGGAATTTACTGGCAAAATATGAGGCTGCAGTCACCCACCGCCGTCACTGTTATTAGTGCTGATTCTTAGATGGGACCCTGGGTCCCTGTGACACACACAGAGAATGTGTGATAGACAGAGAGACTGTAGCTTAGGGCCCTAGGAGTTCAAATCAAGTGCCCAGTGGGGTTCCCAAGTTCTTAATATGGGATGGGGTCAGAGCAGTCGCAATGGGTCCAGGAGAGAGTCTAATCTTGGGGGTGGTGTAGGTGGCAGAAGGCAGGCAGAGAAAGACAACCTCATCCCCAAGCTGAGTGAGGGAAGCCCAAAGCACTCCAGGTAGGCTTTGCGGAAGTGGCTACATTCTGCTTCCCCACACAAGGTTACAGGGCTTAAGTCAGGCGGAGTGAACCTGTTAGAAAAGTAGTGAATGGGAGTCAGGCTGTAGCACAGCGGGTTAAGTGCAGGTGGCGCAAAGCACAAGGACCGACATAAGGATCCTGATTCGAGCCCCCGGCTCCCCACCTGCAGGGGAGTCGCTTCACAGGTGGTGAAGCAGGTCTGCAGGTGTCTATCTTTCTCTCCTCCTCTCTGTCTTCCCCTCCTCTCTCCATTTCTCTCTGTCCTATCCAACAACGACAACAACAATAATAACTACAACAATAAAAAAACAAGGGCAACAAAAGGGAATAAATAAATAAAATAAATATTAAAAAAAAATTTTAAAATAAAAATAAAAAAAAAAGAAAAAGAAAAGTAGTGAATGCCGTGGAGAGGATGACCCAGGAATATCACTATCCTGGGTCATATTTTATCTTTCTTTCTCTCCATCTCTCTCTCTCTCTCTCTTTTTCTTTTGTTACCGAGGAAGAAATCCACCACAAATTTGATTGTCAAAGTATGTACAGTGGGGCTGGGTATGACTCAGCAGTGCAAGAGCCCTGTGTTCAATTCTTGCATCAAGTGAAAGTAAAAATGACAAAACAAGTGGAATGCCATGGATGGTGAAACCGTGCTTTATGCTTCCAACTCTTTCTCTCATTAAAGTGTGTGTGTGTGTATACACACACACACACAAGATAACAAAACCCAAACTATGACCTACATGTCCTATGGACCTATCCACTGTTTCTTCATCTAGATGAGGGTTAGAGAATCTGTTTTCTTCTGAGGGTCATTTGGATATTTATTACATTTGTGGGACATACACAATTATCAGCAAGTAACTTGACTGGAGCCCTCACCACCTGCAGGGGGAAAGCTTCACAAGCAGTGAAGCAAGTCTACAGGTGTCTTATCTTTCTCTCTGCTCCCCCCCCTTTGTCCCCAGGGTTATTGCTGGGGCTCAGTGCCTGCACTTTTTTTTTCAATGTAAGTTGAGAGGGCCAGGGCTTGTTCGCAGGTAGATCTTCCTGGACGGAAACCAGCTTGGGCGGGTGATAGGAATTTCTCTTGTGCCTCGTGTGAGCTTAATGTGCAGCTTGGCAATACGAGAATCCGGCATGAAGCCCAGCCAGTCTATCTTGCCGTTACTCTCAATCGCACTCTGTCATTTCACAAACATCTCATAAAAACTGCAGCAAAGGTGGGTGCGAGGAATCACATCATTGCAAGACTGGCCAGCTCCTCATGGGGCGCGAGCGCTTCCACACTACGATCATCATCTCTGGCATTATGCTATTCCACTGCAGAATACTGTGCCCCAGTATGGTTCCGCAGCCCCCATGTCCACTTGGTCGATTCCAAATTATATTCCTCCATGAGGATAATTTCTGGAACCATCCGTTCCACCCCGGTTCCATGGCTGCCAGTTCTTAGCAACATCACCCCACCAGATATTCGTCGGGATGCGGCATCATCTAAGTTCATTTCCCACGTCTATGCTCGACCAGACCTGCCAATATACGCGGATATCTTCGCCCACCCTGTCCAACGCTTGACGTCTCGTCACCCAATCTGGTCCCCTACGCCTACACTGAACTTCTCTGTTCCAGACTCTTGGAAACAGAGTTGGCAGTCAGCTGAGGTCAAGAACAAACACCTCATCACAGACCCCTGCAAGCGTCAACCCGGCTTTGACCTAGCACGTTATGATCGGGCCCTCCTCAATCGCTATCGAACAGGCCATGGCCGGTGCGCCGCTATGTTCCATCGCTGGGGAGCCAGAGACGACCCGAACTGCCCCTGCGGCTCCAGACAGACTATGACCCACATAGTCAACGACTGCCACCTCTCCAGATTCAAAGGAGGTCTCGGAACTTTGCATCAGGCTCAACCTGACGCTGTTGACTGACTGCGGAAGAAGGGCAAACGCTAGAAGAAGTGCCTGCACTACGAATCCACTGCTCCTGGAGGACATTATTTCCTATTTTTGTTGCCTTTGTTGTTATTTTTATTGTTGCTATTGCTGGATAGGATAGAGAGAAATCGAGAGAGGAGGGAAAGACAAAGAGGGGGGAGAGAAAGACAGACACCTGCAGACCTGCTTCATTGCTTGTGAAGCGACCCCCCTGCAGGTGGGGAGCAGGGGGCTTGAACCGGTCCTTGCACTTTGCACCATGTGCCCTTAATGCACTGTGCTACTGCTGCCCCTCCTTTCTATCTCCCTCTCCCCTTTCAATATTTTTCTGTCCTATTAAATAAAATAGATTTTAAAAAGAAAAGAAAAAGAAGAAAAAATGGCCGCTAGGTGCGGTGGTTTCACAGTGTCAGCATGGAGGCCCAGTAATAACCCTGGTAGCAATAAAAAAACAAGAACAATTACTATGCACAATATATGCACCCTAGACTCGAGACCAGGACCAGTCCCCGCCGAATTGAAGGAAACTTTGGTGCTGTGGTCTCTTTGACTCTTTCTATAACAACAACAAAAAGAAGACACTGAGTGTTGCCATGAAAAAAAGCTCTGGTTGGGGGCTGGGTGGTGGCGCACCTGATTGAGTGCATGTGTTACAGTGCACAAGCCCAGTCCCCACCTGCAGGGGGAAAGCTTTTCAAGTGGTGACGCAGGGCTGCAGGTGTCTCTGTCTCACTCCCACTCTTTCACCCCCTTTCCTCTTGACATCTGGCTGTCTCAATCCAATAAATAAAGATAATAATAATAAAAAAGAAAAGAAAAGAAAAAAACGCCAGGACTTAAAAAAGAAGAAAGAAAGAAAGAAAGAAAGAAAGAAAGAGAGAAAGAGAAAAAGAAAGAAAGAAAGGAAACTCTGGTTGCCTTGGCAGGGTGAGACCAAATGATTTCAAAGGCTATATCCCGCCAACAGTTTGGAGATTCCCCACCCTTGATTTAGATGCTCTGTATCCTCCTAATAACCCAATTGGAAGAACTCACTCACCCATCTATAACTTAATATAGATGGTACAATGCCATCTCTCAGGTAGAGATGGGCATAGGGAGTACTGGTGTTTGATTATTCATTTATTAAAAAAATACTTTATTTATTATTTTCTAGAGAAATAGATAAAGAGAGAAAGATACATACACAGAGAGAGACCAGAGCACTTCTCAGCTCTGGCTTGTGGTGCTGCTGGGGATTGAACTTGGGACATCAGAACCTCAGGCATGAATCTTTGTTGTTTTTTTCTCTTTTTTTGAATAGTTTCTTTTTAAATTTATTTTTATTTTATTTTGTTTTATTTTTCTCCAGGGTTATTGCTGGGCTCGGTGCCTGCACCATGAATCCACCGCTCCTGGAGGCCATTTTTTCCCCCTTTTTGTTGCCCTTGTTGTTGTAGCCTCATTGTGGTTATTATTATTGCCATTGTTGATGTTGTTCATTGTTGGATAGGACAGAGAGAAATGGAGAGAGGAGGGGAAGACCGAGAGAGGGAGAGAAAGATAGACACCTGCAGACCTGCTTCACCGCCTGTGAAGCGACTCCCCTGCAGGTGGGGAGCTGGGGGCTTGAAAAGGAATCCTTACTCTGGTCCTTGCGCTTTGCGTCATGTGCGTTTAACCCACTGTGCCACCGCCCGACCCCCTATTTTATTTTATTTTAACCACAGCACTGTTCAGCTCTGGCTCATGGTGGTGTGGGGGATTGAATCTGGGACTTTGGAGCCTCAGGCTTGAGAGTCTGTTTGCATGACCATTATGCTATCTACCCTCCGCCCGAATCTTTGTTTTAAAGAACAAGTGGATTACTTACTACTCATGCTTGTACTCAGATGGACATGAATTGTTATTGCCTTGAACAACATTTTTTATAGTAGTTTAATAATGACCCTGAGGTAAACCATTACTAGTGAAATGTGGGATGTAAGCTATTCATGGATTTTATGACTTCTGTGTTCCACAGCCTTGGATACTTGTAAATTTGTGCATATGTTAATAGTTCATTAAATGTTCTACTGAATTGTAATGTTCAGTATTACAGTGGTTAATTTTACATGGCTCTTTGGTGTTTGTACTCAGGTTTTATAGTGTAATCTCAGGAACAAATTAGGTCAGCTGAAATACAGAGATGGTATCTGAATTTTATGACAGGAAATTCAAAGGATTCCATTCCCTGCATTCTTACAAATAAACAGCTTTTTTTTTTTTCTCCAGGGTTATTGCTAGGGATTGGTGCCTGTACTACAAATCCACTGCTCCTGGAGACCATCTTTTTCCCGTTGTTATTGTTTCTGTTGGATAGGACAGAGAGAAATTGAGAGAGAAGGGGAAGACAGAGAGGGAGAGAGAAAGATAGATACCTGCAGACCTGCTTCACTGCTTGCGAAGCGACCCCCCTGCAGGTGGGGAGCCGGGGGCTCAAAATGGGATCCTTATGCCAGTCCTTGCACTTCACACTATGTGCACTTAACCCGGTGCACTACCACCTGGCCTCCCCCAATAAACTTTTAAACTTCTTTTTTTTAAAAAAAAAAAAAACTAAACACAAATGCTTTTGGCTTTATTTGCTAGTTTTCATTAAAGAATTTTTTTTTTTTACAAATCAGCAAAAAATGCTGTAATTGCAACCACATTCTCAAGTCATTAAAATGTGATGAATGTTTTACAATGATAACTTTTGAATTCCAGTGGAAAAGGATAGTAATAAAAGACTAAATTAAAAACTTTGGAGGACTGGGTGGTAATGCACCGGTAGAGTACACCTTACCATGCTCAGCGACCCAGGTGCAAGCTCCCAGCCCCCACTTACAGGAGAGAAACTTCATGAGCAATCAAGTAGTGCTGCAGATGTTTCTCTTCCTCTCTCTCTCTGTCTCTCTCTGTCTCTGAGAGAGACAGAGAGAGAGAGGGAGAGAGACAGAGAGAGAGAGGTGAGGGTAGGGGAAAAGAAGGGAAGGAAGGAAAAATAAGGCTACTGGGAATGATGAAGTTGTGCAGGCACTGAGGGATAACAACAACCCTGGTGGCAAAAAGATAAAACAACTATTTTTTCCTGGGGAGGGGCACTTACTGGGGGTGAGCAGTTAATGGTTGACAGTAAATACAGTTGTTGGGACATGTGTAAAGCTCAGTTTTCTGCAAAACACTTTCACCCCTAGCCTAGGTCCCCCTCCACCATATTGCAGGACCTGAAACCCTCCCCTCCTGCCAGAGTTCTTAACTTCAGTGCAATACGGCAAACCCAGGCCAAGTTCCGCTGTGCATCTCCCTTTCTGTTCTCATTTTTCAATTTCTGTCCATGAATGAGACCATCCCATATTCATCCTTCTCTTTCTGGCTAAGATAAAACAACTCTTGTACACAGAGTATATTGTATTACTATTTGCCGACAAGAAATACTCATTGAATTTTAAATAATATTTTCTCAATTTTTTTTAAATTGAAACTGTAAGATTTTAATTTATGTATAAAGAGGTAATATAGTCATAATGGTTCAAAACCTGAAAGAGACACATCTAAAAGATATATAAGGGGGCCAGGTGGTGGCGTATATGGTTAAGCTTTCACATTACAGTGCGCAAGGGCCCAGGTTCAAGCCCCTGGTCCCCATTTGCAGGGAGGAAGCTTCACAATGATGAAACAGAGCTTGCAGATTTCTCTCTGTCTCTTTCCTTCTCTCCCTCCCCCCTCAATTTCTCTCTATCTCTATCCAATAATAAATAAAATTAAGAAAATGAAAAAATATCCTGAAAAAAAAAGATACACAATAGGTCTGGGGCAGTAGCACAGTAGTTATGCAGAAAGTCATTTGTCTGAAGCAGTGACGATCCTAAGATGAACCCCTAGCATCACCATAAGCCAAAGCTGAGCAGTGCTCTAAGAAAAAATAAAAGGCATATAATAGAATGGATCTTGCACCACTATTTGTAATAGACCAAACCAAAAACCACTGTCTACTCATAGAGGACAAACGTAGATTGGTATCTTAGAGTGATGGAATATCATGCAGCAATGAAAATGGATGACTTCTTGTGCAGCAATGACTCCCATAAGCATAACATTGGAGATAATCAGGCATGAAGTTATACAGACTGTATGATTCTATTTATGTAAAGTCAAAAGAACAATGAATCTATAGTGTTTGAAATATCATCATGATTGCCTTTAGGTGGGGAGGAGGAAATGTTTCCTGCAGTGTTCAGGAATGAGCATACTTCTGTGGCTCTGTGATTTTTTTCTTCTTTTTGTTGTTGTTTGTAGTTATTGTTGTTGTTATTGATGTCATCATTGTTATATAGGACAGAGAGAAATGGAGAGAGATGGGGAAGACAGAGGGGGGAGAGAAAGACAGACACCTGCAGACCTGCTTCACTGCCTGTGAAGCGACTCCCCTGCAGGTGGGGACCCGGTGGCTTGAACTGGGACCCTTACCACGGTCCTTGCGCTTTGTACCACGTGCGCTACCACCCGACTCCTGCACATCAATCTTTTGAGCACTTAAAGAGACATTGGTTCCACACTTCAACCAGGCCTTTCCCAGGGACACTCACTTTTATAATTGCTGCGATATAGTAATGAGTTGCTCTGTCACGTAGTGGAAGCAACTCTGCAGGGTTGAGATTACAACATTGACAAAAGTAAAATGAGACACCAGCAAGAACAGCCACTCATAGTTAATTGGCTTGCTGAGCAATGTTGAGTGTTGCTGGTAATTAGAACTTTGCAGGTGAGGGGAGGTAGCAGAGTCGTTGTGCAAACAGACTCTCATGCCTAAGGCTCTACAGTCCCAGGTTCGTTCCCCCAAACCACCACAAGCCAGAGCTGAGCAGTGCTCTGGTAAAAAAATAAATTAGAAAAAAAAAGTGAGCAGCCTTGGGATCTAAGGTGTTAATGATGTACCAGGGATAATAACTGTAGAAATAACTACCAATTTTTCTTCTTCGTCTTTTTTTTTTTTTTTTTTGCCTCCAGGGTTATTGCTGGAGCTTGGTGCCTGCACTATGAATCCACTGCTCCTAGAGGCCATTTTTGTTGCCCTTATTGTTACCCTTCTTGTCGTTATTATTCTTGTTGTCATTGCTGTTGCTGTTGTTGTTGGATAGGACAGAGAGAAACCGAGAAAGGAGGGGAAGACAGAGAGGGGGAGAGAAAGATAGACACCTGCAGACTTGCTTCACCGCCTGTGAAGCAACCCCCTGCAGGTGGGAAGCCAGGGGCTCGAACTGGGATACTTACGCTGGTCTGTGTGCTTTGTGCCATGTGAGCTTAACCTGCTGTGTTACCACCTGACCCCCCCCCCTTTTTTTTTCTTTTTTTCCTCAAGAGTTATTACTATGGCTCAGTGCCTGTGCTACAAACCCACTGCTCCTGGTGGCCATCTTCCTTCCATTGTTGTGGTTGCTATTATTGTTGTTGTTGTTGCTGGACAGGACAAAGAAAAACTGAAAGAAGAGGGGAAGACAGAAGGGGGAGAGAAAGACATTTGCAGATCTGCCTCACCACTTGTGAAGTGGATCCCCTGTAGGTGGGGAGCCAGGGCCTCAAACTGGGATCCTTGTGACAGTCCTTGTGCTTCGCACTATGTGCACTAAACCCAATGTGCTACCGCCCAGCCCCCAGTATCTACCAATTTTGCAAACACTGTCATGACACATAGCATGAAGGGGAAAATTAGCAATGAATTAAAAAACATAAGTAGGGGACCAGAGAGAGCTCACTGGGTAGGTAGGGAATGCGAGTGGTGGAAGCAGGGCTGCAGGTGTCTCTTTGTCTCTTTCTCTCTCCATCTCTATCACCCCCTTCTCTCTTCTGGCTGTTTCTAGCCAATAAATAAATAAGTATAAGAAAAGAAAATTAAAAAAAAAAACTATTTCCATCAGGTTTGTGTAAATCAACGGAGAGTGTTTGACCTGAGGACTGGTGGATGCTTGTATTCCTTGAATAACTTCTGATTTCACAGGACATTAGAGTGAGTAAGCCGAACTCTCAGTGAACTGCCCTTTATCTTTATAGATACTCTTCTTATCTGATGCCCTCCACCAATAGAGCTCTTTGGAGGGAGGGATCCACAGTTTTAAGAGTCATTGCTCTAGGCCAGTTTAAGGAAAGTTGAGTACAGAAAGAACATGTAGAGAAATTGTCTTTCTAGTGGTTCTTTGTTTCCCTAAAATAATCTTTTCATTGAGCACTTAATCTGACAGCTCCCTCTATAGAAACGACCTTTGTCAGGTAGACTGGCAGGTATGGAACCATGGAGGACCGATCTGTGTTTTTCTTCCACAGGCTCTAATAAGGTGGTCAAGGCTCACTTGTGTGCATGGAAGCGGACTTGAACTAAAGTCTCTGGGATTGAATGCTCCACTGACCTTGAGTACACAGTTGGGAAAGTATGTGACTGTGACATGTGCCTAACACTTCATCTTCCTGATGTCTGACTGGAAAAGGAACCTCTTCTGTCACTGTTTTTTTATTTTATTATTGTTTAATGTGGTGTTGGGATGTGTGCATTCATGTTAATTAATACCACTGAATGGGCTTCCCTGGACCAATTTTTCTTTCTTTTTTTTTAAAAAAAATTTAATTGATTAATTTATTTGATAGGGTAGACAGAAATCGAGAGGGAAGGGGAATAGAGAGGGGGAGAGAAAGAGAGATAGCTATACCACTACTTCTTCACTGGTGAAGCTTCCTCCTGCAGGTGGTACTGGGTGCTTGAATCCAGGTCTTTGCACATTGTAATATGTGCACTTAATCAAGTATGCTACTACCCAGTCCAAAGAGTGAGGATTCACGAGGGTTATCACTAGGGCTTGGTGCCAATACTGCGAATCTGTTGCTTCCAGTGGCCAGTCCCCCCCCCCCCCCTTTTTCCCTTTCCTTCCTATTTTATTTGACAGGACAGAGATAAATCAAGAAGGTAGGGGAAGATGGAGAGGAGGAGAGAAAAATAGACACCTGCAGACCTGCTTCACTGCTTGTGAGGTGTCCCCACTGCAGGTGTGGGGGATCAAATTCAATCCTTGCACATGGGAATGTGTGCACTCAATGGGTGTGCCACTGCCCAGCCCCCCTCCTCCTTTTACTTTATTAATTTTTAATAAAAAGAGATCTGATGTAAGTTTCTCTTACTTTCTTATGGAGAAGTGGATTTGAGAGACACTGCTCTCCCCTGTGAGTAAACCCTGCCTCTCTCTCTCTCTCTCTCTCTCTCTCTCTCTCTTTCTCTCTCTCTCTCCAGGCACTGGTGCTGCCCTGTTTGATGTCAACTGTGGCTCTTCAGGGACATGAGCCTTGGCTGGGTCCTGAGGTGACCAGGCCCCTGCAGTGTCAGAGTCCTGAGTCACTTGCAGGAGGCAACTGGTTCCCCTGATGCACAGATCTGGTGAATGGGGGTTCATAAGGAGGCGAGTTTTGGGGCTGGGTCTACTGGCCCTGGGGGGTGAGGTGTCTGATGTGCTGAGGTAGAAACGACAAAGAGACACAAAGGCAGCCCTAAGGCAGGCCATTCTTGCTCTTCCTAGTGGGGCTGGGCTTCAGCCTATCTGGCAACAGACCATCTATGTTCTACAGGGACTTGGGGGGAGGGGCTGTGGTGGGGGACAGAGGAAGGCCTTTTCCATGCTGGGCCTGTGAAGTATCCTCCTTATTAGCCTAGTAGTGGCCTCTCCCTTGTGAGTCTGGGAGTGCCATCCCCCTCCCCTACTGTGAGCTCTTTGCTCATGGCGGGCCTCTGGGGCTGGAGAGATAGCTCACTGATAAGGTGCCACACATTCAGCCTGGGTTTGAGCCTCAAAGTTCACACAAGAGATGCTGATATATATATATATCTTTCTGTCTACTTGAATGAAAAACATCTGGAAGAAATAAAATCGTACACGTGTGAAGCCCCAGTTCTGTAAAGCGAAAAAGAAAAAGAAAGACAAAAAGCAATAAAGGGCCTCTGAAGGCCTCATCTCTGGCATGTCCACCATCAGCACCCTGCCTCACTCTCTCTCCAGGCACTGGTGCTGTCATATCTGATGTCAACTACAGCTGGGTGTGGTCAGCTGGGCACAGCCAGCAGTGGGAAGGACCCGCCTCAGCCTCAGAGCTCTGGGCACATAATGACAGCCTTGCCCACTGAACAGAGTTGACAATGAAATGACTAAAGTTCCGGACCACAGAATTCCTCAGAAGCTCACTGAGGCTCTGCTTTCCTCCCCTCCCCTTCCATCTTTTTGTCTCCTGTTCTTCCGGTTCACTTGGACTGTTCATTTCTCTCTCGATTTACTTATTTACTCTTGCAGTCTTCATGCAGGGACATAGACCATTGGTGATGGGAGTAGTGAAATAAATAGAATAAGATGAAAACAAACAAAAAATAAAGTCAGGTTAAAAAAGAAAACAATGGCCACTGGGAATAACAATGATGGCGGGAGTCATGTAGGTACTGAGAACAAGCAGTAACCGTAGTAGTAGCAGAAACAAACGAACAAAAAACCCTCCCCAGCTCTTCCACACATTTATCATAAGTGGGGAAACTTTTTTTTTCTGCCAAGGACCATTTGGATGTTTATAACATCACTTGTGGACCACACAAAATTATTAACTTAAAAATCAGCACATACGGGGTCCGGCGGTGGCGCGGTGGGTTAAGCGCACGTGGCGCAAAGCGCAGGAACCGGCGTAAGGATCCCGGTTCGAGCCCCCGGCTCCCCACCTGCTTGGGAGTGGCTTCACAGGCGGTGAAGCAGGTCTGCAGGTGTCTATCTTTCTCTCCCCCTCTGTCTTCCCTTCCTCTCTCCATTTCTCTCTGTCCTATACAACAACGAATTGCGTCAACAAGGGCAATAATAATAACCACAACGAAGCTACAACAAGGGCAACAAAAGGGGGAAAAAATGGCCTCCAGGAGCGGTGGATTCATGGTGCAGGCACCGAGCCCAGCAATAACCCTGGAGGAGGAAAAAAAAAAAAAATCAGCACATAATGTTGCTGTAAAAATTCCCCAGTTGCCTTAGCAGGCCCAGAACAAATGACTCCATAGCCTTCTGACCAAGGACTTGCCCCACCCTGATTTGGACAATGGGGTACTTCTCAGTACTTAGGAGAACTGAGCTATCAAGACACAGAAAGATGTGGGTGCATGTTAAACCCATATTGTTAAGCAGAAGGAGCTACATGCTGTATAATTCCAAATTAGTGACATTTCAGAAAGAAGCCAAACTATAGAGACAGCAAACAGATGAGTGATTGCCAGGGGTTGTCATGTCCAAGAAGGAATTGATGGGATGAAGAATAGGAGAGTTTCAGGGCAAGGGAAATAGCTCCCTTGGATAGTGCGCTGCTTTGCCAAGTGTGTGACCTAGGCTTGAGCCTAGTACCCACCACACTGAAAGAAGCTTTGATGGTCTCTCTCTCCCTCTCTGTTTCTATATCTTTAATAATAATAATAATAGTAATAATAACAGAATTTCAGAGTGGGGAGATGATCCCACATTTGTCAAAAACCTATGGGGACTTTGAAACTTTATAATTTGGAGACTAGACCTTAACTATGAAGCAAAAGCATTTAGGAGGTTGGTGGTCCCAGGATGAGATGCAGAATATGACAGAGGGACCTAATACATCAGAAAACATATAGAATAGCTTCACTAACAGAGCATGAAGAGGTGATCTAGATATCTTGGGAAATAGGGGCCAGGTGGTGGCTCACCCAGTTGAACACACACATTACCATGCACATGGACCCGAGTTCAAGCCCCTGCTCCCCGTCTGTTGGGGAGAAGCTTCACAAGTGGTAAAACAGGTCTGCATGTGTCTCTCTGTCTCCCTCTTCCTTCTCAATTTCTCTGCTTTATCAAGAAAAAATAAAGGTCACTGGGAGCAGTGGAATCATCATGCCATCACACCAAGCCCCAATGATAACCCCATGACAATAAATAAAAAAAAAGAACTTCAGGAATGGATGGTTCAGGAATGGATGGGGGTCTCTGAGGCTAAGGGTGCCAGGACCACATGTAAATGATTTAGTCTGGTTCATAAAGCTGTTTCCCAAGGAGGGGTGGTTGATCAATCTGAAATCAGTGCCAGTATATATACAATGAAGTGATTAACTATATCAAACTCTAAGTTTCTTTTCTTCTTCTTTTTGCCTCCAGGGTTATTGCTGGGGCTCAGTGCCTACACCATGAATCCACTGCTCCTAGAGGCCATTTTTTCCCTTTTGTTTTACCATTGTTGTGGTTATTATTATCATTGTTATTGATGTCGTCGTTGTTGGATAGGACAGAGAGAAATGGAGGGAGGAGGGGAAGACAGAGAGGGGGAGAGAAAGACAGACATCTGCAGAACTGCTTCACCACCTGTGAAGCGACTCCCCTGCAGGTGGGGAGCCGGGGACTCGAACCAGGATCCTTCCGCGGGTCCCCACGCTTTGTGCCACGTGCACTTAGCCCACTGCGCTACCACCCGACCCAAACACTAAGTTTCTATAGGAGTAGAGGTGAAAGATAGATAGACAGATAGATAGATAGATAGATAGATAGATAGATAGATAGATAGGCAGATAGATGATCGATAAGGACTCACTAGCCTTGCACCCAGAGGAGTACATAAGGATCTCACTATGAGCACAGCCCCCCCCATCTGCTTATTTGTTTCTGTCTCTCACCTCTAATTTCACTAAGCATAATCACCTCCAACTCCATCCATCTTACATCAAGGGATGTAATATTCCATTGACTATATATTTCATAATTTCTTTCTCTAGTAATCTTTTCATGGGTATAGCTTCTACTTTTTGGTTATTGTGAATAATGCAGCTATGAACATGAAGGTACATAAGTCCCTTCAATTTAGTGTTTACTGAAAATATGCCTAGTCGTGGTATTGCTGGATCATACAGTATTTCTCTCTTTTTATATGTTTGTGGACTCTCTGAATGGTTTTCATAGAGCTGTACCAATTTGCATTCCCACCAACAGTGTAAGAGTCCCTTTTTCTCCACACCTTTGCCAACACTTGTCATCTCCTGTTGATGTAGGCCATTCTCATTGGTGTGAGGTGGAATCTTGATGTGGTTTTATTTGCATTTCTTTAATTCTTTTTATATATGTTTTTTAATTTTGCTTTTTTATTTCCCTTTTGTT
The DNA here is from genome assembly GCF_950295315.1 of Erinaceus europaeus. NCBI lineage: Eukaryota > Metazoa > Chordata > Mammalia > Eulipotyphla > Erinaceidae > Erinaceus > Erinaceus europaeus. Next base: position 44,981,436 of record NC_080181.1, on the reverse strand, counting down.
GCCCTTGTTGTTTTATTGTTGTTGTAGTTCTTATTGTTGTTGCTATTGATGTAATCATTGTTAGAGAGGACAGAGAGAAATGGAGAGAGGAAGGGAAGACAGAGAGAGGGAGAGAAAGACAGACACCTGCAGACCTGCTTCACCACCTGTGAAGTGACTCCCCTGCGGGTGGGGAACTGGGGCTCGAACTGGAATCCTTACTCCAGTCCTTGCACTTTGCGCCACGGGCACTTAACCTGCTGCACTACCACTTGATCCCTGTATTTCTCAAATTCTAAGTGAAATAAAGCATTTCTTTATGTCTGTGGGCCATGTGTATCTTTTTAGAAAACTTTATATATATATATATATATATATATTTTTTTTTTTTTTCCGTCCTCCAGGGTTATTGCTGGGCTCGGTGCCTGCACCATGAATCCACCGCTCCTGGAGGCCATTTTTTCCCCCTTTTGTTGCCCTTGTTGTAGCCTCGTTGTGGTTATTATTATTGCCCTTGTTGACGCAATTCGTTGTTGGATAGGACAGAGAGGAATGGAGAGAGGAGGGGAAGACAGAGAAGGGGAGAGAAAGATAGACACCTGCAGACCTGCTTCACCGCCTGTGAAGCGACTCCCCTGCAGGTGGGGAGCCGGGGGCTCAAACCGGGATCCTTACGCCGGTCCCTGCGCTGTGCGCCACATGCGCTTAACCCACTGCGCCACTGCCCGACCCCCTCTATTTAGATATTTTGCCCACTTTTTTATTAGACTACTTATTTTCTTTCTTCTTTTTTAAGGCTACTTATTTTCTTATTTTGTTGTTTTAAAGCTGTCTGATGTCTTTATATATGTCTTACATGCTATTTGGGTTTTTTTTTTTTTTTTTTTTTGCCTCCAGGGTTATAGTTGTGGGTTGGTGCCTGCACTATGAATCTACTGCTCTGGAGGCTATTTTTACCCTTTTGTTGCCCTTGTTGTTTATCATTGCTGTTGTTATTGCTGTTGGATAGGACAGAGAAATCGAGAGATAAGGGAGAGACAGAGAAGGGGAGACAAAGATAGATACCTGCAGACTTGCTTCACTGCTTATGAAGAGACCACCCCCCACCCCCCCCACCCCCTCACCCCCCCACCCCCCCCACCCCCCGTACAGGTGGGGAGCTGGGGACTGGAACCAGGATCCTTATGGCGATCCTCGAGCTTCTCGCCACGTGAGCTTAACCCACTGAGCTACTGCCGGGCTCCTGCTGTTTGTTTTTGAATAGGCCTATTTCATTGTTGGAAGAACTAATGGCTTTTGCTTGAAGTCATCATTGCCCTGCAGGTGATGTGCTCCACTCATCAATCAAATACATAATTTCTCCTTTCCCAGAAGAATCAAGAAAGGAGTAGAGAAACCTGAACTTTGTGTGTCACGCTGTCCCTTCTGTGGTATGTAGATGAGAATGAGCTCCCCTTGGTAAGAGCCTTCTAAAATCAAGTGCATCATTCATTTATTTATTTGCCACCGGAATCATCTCTGTGACTTGCACCTGCACGACTTCACCACTCTCACTGACTATTTCCTTTTCCTTTGGACCGAAGGTGAGAACAGGGGGAGAGGGAGACAGAAAGAAGGAGAGACATGACATGTAACACTGCTTTACTGCTCACATAGCTTCCCCAGTGAAGGCTTTCCCACATGCTGGCTGAGAGCTCGAACCTGGGTCCTTGCACATGGCAACATGTGGAGTTCATCCTTCATAAGATGATTACAAACCCACAAAGACACTGATGTTGAGAAAATTAATTCCTCCAATACTTTCCAGCAAAGACCGATTTTTCTCAAGTCTTTTGGTGTGTTGTCTTTGAAAGACTTATGAAAAAAGGGAGGTTTTTAGGGAGAATGAAATGAGTATTTTCACTTGATAAAATGATTGAAGGGAAATTGGCAAAAGAACAACTGTCAGTAGCATTTGAAGATTCAATTAATGTATAAGATTAATGTAGGAAGTATTAATAGCTAATCATTTAAACAACACTTTGTTAAACTTCTGAGGAGAATCACATTATAGGTCCCCTGGGGCATTATTTGCATAGTAACAAGAATTTATGTTCGTGCATTAATAAAGCACAGTCACTCTGATCAGCGTGTGTATGCATATTTGGATCCCTTAAAGACCTTTTGAGTTTGTCTTTAAACATCCCATTATAGCAGCCAAGCAAAAATTCCGTTTTCCCTTTTGACCTTTTACACTCATTTCTTGTGGAAGTTCTGAGGCAGTGGAGTGGTTTGGTTTTTGTATCTAGTGCAAAGATTTTTCTTTTTCTCCTCCTTCTCTCTCTTTGCCTTCAGGGTTATTCTCGGTGCTCAGTGCCAACACTATGAATCCACTACTCCTGGCCGACACTTTTCCATTTTTTTTTCTTTCTATTTTTATTTGACAGGACAGAGGGAAACTGAGAAGGGAAGGGAGATTAGACACCTGCAGACCTGCTTCATCAAGTATTCCCCTGCAGGTGAGGGGCATGAATCTGGTCTTTGCACTTAGTACTAGGTACGCTTAACTGTGTGTATAACTGCCCAGCCCCCTATTTTTGTTCTTATTTATTTATTTTTTTTTCAAAAAAAGATAGAGAGGTAGAGATGAAGAGGGAGTGAAAGAGACCACAGCACTGAAGCTTCCTTCAGTGTGGTGGGGGCTGGGCTTGAACCCGGGCCATGAACTTGGCAAAGCAACATGTCATCCAAGTGAGCTATTTCATTCAGCGTGGAGATTTTGAGTGTGTGGCTGTTCTGGTTGAGCAGTATCCTTCAAGAACACAGGGAGGAACCTTTGCTTCAGGGCCCCTACTCTCTGGGTTTTAATTAGCCCCAGTGCTTTCTGCCAACACACAAGCTTCCTTCTTTGCTCAGGTCCATCTGGAAGGGGCTCGAAGGATTTAAACTCACTGAGTGTGTGCAATCATTGATTCCACAGCTCTGAAACACTCACGAAAGAGTAGCCTAGTTTCACTGAATTACAACCACAATTTACTGATTTTACCAAGGAAGTAATTTCTGAAATGGTACCCTAGTGGCCTATACATGCTACTACAGCTTCCAGTCTTGCCTGACTTTGAAAAGGTCTTTGGGAAGGAAATGTTCAGACTCCACAATTGAACAGTCAGCGCCTTCCAAAGCTCACTAACCCACCCCCCGACTCCCCCGGCAGTGTGAGATGCAGACAAGAATAGCTGAATGCCAGGAAAGGGGGTCAGAGGAGAGAGGCAGAGACAGGACAGCCTGGGCACATGGACTTGATGAGATTGGTTGGCTGGGCTAAGGGCAGCCCATCTGGTACTGAGAATGTGCTGTGCCACCTGGACAAAGCCAAAGGGTGTCTGGCCTGGTGAGTGGAGGTGTGTGAGACCTGGATGGGACATCCTTGTGCAGGGCACAGCCACATTTTGTGGCCCAGTTACTTCCTGGTTCCATTTCTTTCTTTTGTTTTGTCTTTCCTTTTCACTGCTAGGGCTTTTTGCACCTGTGCAGTTCCACCACTCCTTACAAATGCTTTGTTTGTCTTTCTGTATCAGAGCAGGGGGGGCATATTTGACCTTCTTCTGGATATCAGTGCACAGGGGTTCTGGGAGGTAGTAAGGCAGCATGCAGGGGAGGTTATAGAAAGTTTATTGGAGAGGGCCAAGCAGTGGTACACCTGATTAAGCACACATGTTACCAAGATCAAGGATCTGGATTTGAGCCCCTGTTTCTCCCTACCTGCAATGGGCAGGTCTGCAGGAGTCTCTCTTTCTCTCTACCTATCTCCCCCCCCCCCAATTTCTCTCTGTTCTAGGCAATAAGAAATAGGAACAAAAAGAAAAAAGGAAAAGAAAGTTCATTGGAATAAATAAGTTAAGAAACAGTCACCAAGAGAAGAGCAAGGAGGACAGTAAAAAGAAGCCATCTGCCTCAAAGGTGAGACAGAGGGAGGCATGTCAGCGAAGAGCTAGAGCCAGCTGCCTGCTTGCTGGGTAGCAATGTGCTGGGTATTTGTGTGAAAGCCAGGGAAGGAGTGTGTTCTGTCCTGTGTAGGGGGTGGGACTGGGCTTTTTATCCTATTCAACTGTCTCCTATTCAGTTGCCAGGTGTGGAGCCCTATCTTTTGATATTCTCATTCGGAATGACTACAAGCTGACTGCTAGTTTTTGAACTTCTTTTTTTTTCCCCCCTCCAGGATTATCATTGGAGCTGGGTGCTGGTAGTAAGAATCCACTGCTCCTGACAGACTTTTTTCTTTTTTTTTAATTGGATAGGACAGAGAGAAATTGAGAGAGGTGGGGGCTGAGTGGTAGTGCAGTTTAAGTGCACGTAGTAGGAAACACACACACAACACAAGGCTCTGGGTTCAAGCCCCTGGCTCCCTGTTGGGGGGGGGGGTCGCTTCACAATTTTTTGTCACTGCTCTGCAGGAAGCCCTAATGCTGCACTGTCTCTTTCTCTCTGAATGGAAGAAAGGAACTGGGAGATAGCTCATCTAGTAATATGAGTTGGTCCTAGAACAGGAGAATCACGCATACATGAGGCCTTAGCACTACCAAAAAGAAGGAGGAGGAGGGGAAGATATAGGTGATAGATTTCTTAATTTCTTTTCTTTTTTTTTGCCCCCAGGGTTATTGCTGGGGCTTGGTGCCTGCCTGCACTACTAATCCACTGCTCCTGGAGGCTATTTTTTCCTTTTGTTGCCCTTGTTATTTATCGGTGTTGTTATTATTATTATTGAATTTTGTTTGTTTTAAGACTTTATTAATTAATGAGAAAGATAGGAGGAGAGAAAGAATCAGACATCACTCTGGTAATGTGCTACTGGGGATTGAATTCAAGACCTCATGCTTGAAAGTCCAGTGCTAATTCCATTGGGCCACCTCCTAGGCCACTTATTATTATTATTGTTATTGTTGTCACCATTGGTGGATAGGACAGAGAGAAATGGAGAGAGGAGGGAAGACAGAGAGGGGGAGAGAAAGATAGACACCTGCAGACCTGCTTCACTGCCTGTGAAGTGACTCCCCTGCAGGTGGGGAGCCGGGGGCTCGAACCGGGATCCTTATGCCGGTCCTGGTGCTTTGCGCCACGTGCGCTTGACCCGCTGTGCCACCGCTTTTCCCTCTCTTTTACATTCCCCCCCTTCCCTTTATTTTATTGACAGCAGGGTTATTGCTGGGGCTAGGTGCCTGCACTACAAATTCATCTCTTTATGTCTATTTTCCCGCTTTTAATTTTTTTTATTTGAGAGAAATTGAGAGGAGAGAGGGAGGTGTATATATATATATTTGCTTCACTGTGATGGAAGCTCCCTCCCTGCATGTGAGGACTAGGACTTTGAAAATGGTCCTTGAGCATGGTAACATGTGCCCTCAACCATGGGTGTGCCATGGCCCGTTCCCTACAAGTCCCTTTTTCATTCCCCACTTTGATGAAGCACACACCCACCCCATGGAGCAGAACCCACTTTAAAAAATCTTTAATTATTATTTATTTATCATTGGATAGAGACAGAGAGAAATTGAGAGGGGTGGGGAGTTAGAGAGAGGGAAAGAGATAGAGAGACACCCAGAGCCCTGCTTCACCACTTATGAAGCTTTCCCCTTGCAGGTGGAGACCAGGGCGTGAGCCAGGGCCTTGTGCACTGTGATGTGTGCATATAACCAAGTGTGCCACCGCCTGGCCCCCACAACCCACTTTCCAGATGAGGAACCAGACATGGGACTAGGGAGCGGCTTGGGAAACCCAAGTTCAAGATCACTGCTTTCGTGGGCCCAGCTGAGCCAGGTGTTTGGACCCCCAGCCTGTTGTTTCTTCTGCACTCTTGTCTCGCAGCTGCCTGTTTTGACTAATCTGCTGCAGATTCAGTCTGGTAGGAATCAAGTGTTGACATCCAAATAGCTATAAATCCGCAGGGCAGACAGTCTATGTGAGCATGGGGAAGGCAGCAGAGGGAAGGCTGAATGGGGCACTCCCAGCCTGGGTTTCTTTTCACTCTATGAGGGTTTGCTTGTCAAGCACCATCTGGAAGATGATATGCAGCCACTTGTCCAGGATGAATAAAGACACGTGAGGCTCCTTCCCGGAGAGGAGCGCATACATCTTTGTTTGGCGGTGTCAGACACAGAATGGAGTTGTTTAAAAACTTGCTTGGAATACAGGCACAACAGTATCGGTACGCGAAGGTCATGATGAACTTGGACAAGCCAGGCGTGTGAGGCTTCCTTCCGCTTGTGAGTGTAAGTCAACATGCATTTTGGACAAAGGCCAGGTAAGGTAGGACTGACCCAGGTAAAGTAGATCAGATAATAGACACCCACACCAATCAAGAACAGACTTGGGATCCTGAGAGGTGGAGCAAGGGCTCAGGCATTGGACTCTCAGACATAAGGTCCTGAGTTCAATCCTCAGCATTACATGTGCCAGAGTGATGCTCTGGTTCTCTCTCTCTTGCTCACAAGTAAATAAATGCGTCTTTTAAAAAACTGTTTGAAGGGAAGAGCTGAATCAATCACTGTAAGGCTAGTGGCCTTGTAACCACAGTCCATGTCAAGAAACTGGACTGCATCGAATCAGGCAGTGGTGCACTCAGTTGAGCCTCTGCTTGAGCAGAGGGCTTGAGCCTCTGCTCCCCACCTGCGGGGTGGAGGGGAAGCTTCTTGAGTGCCAAAGTAGGTCTGCAGGTGTCTTTCTCTCCTCCCTCTCTCCCCCTCCTCTCAAAATCTCTCTCTTTCCTATCCAATTAAAAAAAAAAACAGAGAGGAAAAGGAAAAGAATGGCTGCTGGGAGCAGTAGATTGATAGTGTTGGCACCAAGCTCCAGAGATAAGCCTGGTAGCAGAAAAAAGAAGAAGAGGAAGAAGAAGGAGGAGGAGGAAGAGGAGGAAGAGGAAGAGGAGGAGGAGAAAATGGACTGTTGGTTCCCACAGAATTCCCTCTATCCCAATGACAGTCCCTCCCTCCATTTTCAAAATAACCACCATCTGACTCATAGCCGCCACTCCCTCATTTCTTTGTGGTTTTAGTTTTCAAGTCTCAATTCCTAGACACTAAAGTTTAGACTTGATCATTACTTTTGTTTTTGTCACTGGTTTGACCAACTTGTTCAGCAAAGAAATGAGAGTGAAACCCTCCCCCCACTAACACACACACAGTAAAATGCAAAACTTCCTCCAGTGAGGTGGGAGCCAGGCTTGAATCTGGGTCACACATGTGACAGTGTGGGTGCACTATCCAAGTGAGCTATCTTGCTGGCCCTAATTTATTTTACTTTAACTTATTTTGATACTGTGTCACCAGGGTTATCTCTGAGACTCAGTGTCTGCATGATTCCACTGCTCCCAGTTTTGTTTTTTTGTTTTTTTTCTTATAGAGCGAAAGAGACAGAGAAGAGACACCTGCAGCAGGGGCTCCAGCGCTCATAAAGCTTGCCCCTGCAGGTGGGACTGGGGGCTTGAACCTAGATCCTCACACATGCTCTACCCGGTGAGCTACCATGTGACAAGCCAATCCTAAATTGTAAGACATATTTTGTTTTACAAGTCTCTTACTTTAAAAAAAGTATTCATTTATTTTGATTAGTGTCTTAGTAGTCGTTCACAAGATTATAAAACTCCGGGTTTATAGTCCCACACCACACCCTCAACCACAGTTGGATTTCCTCTCTACGCCTTACTATCCCTACTGAAGAATAGAGGTTAGACACTGGGTTTTGCCGACTAGATTCTTGTGGTGCAGTTAATCACCTTGCTCTGCCTGCTAGAGTTCCTGCAAACTGGCAGCCACATCCAAGGACAAGGCTGACGTCAGATTAGCAGGATACAATGACATGACTGTCCTCAGGTGGTTGGTCCATGGTATCTGTTTATTTTAGAGGCAGCATCCCTTGACTGTTAACTGTAAAATGGTGACATATTAATTCAGGGTTTTTTTTTTTCTTTCCCAATTATTGGTTGGGTTATTATTAGAAAACAATGCTTCCAGAGGCCAGGGGGGCAGCTCACCTGGTAGAAGGCACACTTTTAAAGTTTTATTTTTAATTTTATTAGTGATTTACAAGATTATAAGATAATAGGGATAGAATTCCACACCACTTGTACCACCAAAGATGTGTGTCCCCCCCCCCAATGGTAACTACGTTTTTCCATGTGAGAAGACCTAGGTTTGATTCTCAGATGCCACATAGGTGCACCATGCAAATAGGAAGCTTCATGAGCAGTGGAAAGGTGCTGTGATGTCTTTATCTCTCTCCTCCTCTCTCCCTTCCTCTTTGTCTCTCACCCTCTAACTGGAAAAAAAAAATAAAGAGCCTGCCTGGAGCAGTGGAATTTGATAATACTGATAACAATAATAAATAAATAAATAGGTAAAATAACACTTTCCTCACCTACTGCCAGCTTACCCAGTGATACAGTGTATACAGGAAAAGCAGACTAAATGCAGGGTTGTTTGCTAGTTTCTTTTTTAAGGTAATGAATACTTGAGCAGAGGAGATAGTATAATGGTTCTACACAAAGACTTTCATACCTGGGACCCCAGAGTACCAAATTCAACCCCCCTGTAGTACCATAAGCCAGAACTGAGCGTGACTCTAGTCTCTCATCAAAATAAAATAAGTAAAATGTATTTAAAAATAATGAATTGTTTCCCTATCATTTCCTCAGAGCAACCAATGACGGTTTTTTCCTCCCTTTCTTCCCCCCCTCCCTGCCTTCCTTTTTTCTTTTCTGCCAGAGTTATATGAAGAAACACCACAGTACCACTCCACTGATCATAAAATTTCCCCAATAAGTTTCTCCCATGTAGTGGCCAGGGACTTGAATCCAGTTCCTCAATCATGGTCAAGTATGTGTTCTACTGGACGAGCTAAGTGAGTGAGTTATCTTCCTGTACCCAGAGGTGTGTGTGTGTGTGTGTGTGTGTGTGTGTGTATTTGTTTTTCAAGAAGACAGTGAAATTAAAGACAGTTGAGTTGCTAGGTCTGTATGCCTTGCAATGAGGTTTTTTTTTTTTTTGCCTCCAGGGTTATCGCTGGGGTTCGGTGCCTGCACTACAAATCCACTGCTCCTGGAGGCCATTTTTGTTTCCACTTTGTTGCCATTGTTGTTATTGCTGTTGTTGGATAGGTAGAGAGAAATCCAAAGAGAAGGATAAGACAGAAAGGGAAGAGATAGACACCTGCAGACCTGCTTCACCACTTGTGAAGTGACCCCCCCCTTCAGGTGGGGAGCCGACCCCTCAGTGAGCATTGTTATCAACACCCAGAATTCTTCATCTTTAACAAGGAGGAACATCTAAAAGGAGGCCATGGATCCTTTTAACACCCCTCTAATGCCTTTGTTCTCTAGTGTGGAATCCCAAACAAGGAACTGGTCATTTCTTTTCTTTAGAAATGGGAATGAATGAGAAATTTCAGGACCAGAAGTTGAGCTCTAAGAATATTCAGTGTTATTGAATCGGTCATGGTGGAATTTTTCAGTGGATACAGTTAAAACACACACACACACACACACACACACACACACACACACACACACACACACACACACAAACACACACACACCCCACTACACAAAGAAATAAAAAAAAAATCTCATGAATTCATTCTGATATTTCCAATTCAATTCAGGGCTGCAGGTTTTTTTCTCTAACAGCCTGAATCACATCTTTGCTTTCTTCTACACTGAGAATTGCTATTCTCAGGGATGCCAGGGATGATAGAATTAAAACAACACATAATTCCTCATTTGCTTAATCCTTTATTATGCAGCACAGTCTCATAAGGACAGTACATAGACTTGCTACCACAACCAATTAATTACCAAAAGGAATTAAAGTTTCTGCATTTACTCCCCCCTCCTCCCCTAGCTCTAAAAAGTAGTTGTATTTTATTTACTCCATCAGAACAATTCCTTCAGGTTTATAATGGAACACTGCAGGCTGGTTAATTAACCATAGATATTTATTTCTCAGAATTGTACAGCTGAGAAGTTCAAGTTCAAGATCAAGGTATTGGCAGATTCAGTGTCTTCTGAGGTCTTGCTATCTGGTTCATAGATGGCCACATAACGCTGCATCCTCACATGGCTGAAGGGGCAGAGGACCTTTCTGGAATCTCTTTTTTTAATGCAAGGGCATCAATTCTATTTATGATGACTGGGGTCTCTGTAAAGACCTGTCTGCAAATACAGTAGAGATTAAGTTTCACATTTGAATTTTAGAAAGACACAAGCATTCAGTCTGTAACATGGTATCGAACCAATACATACTATACTTTTTCACTTAAACACTGGATTGTTCTTTTGAAAAATTTACTCTATTTATTTAGTTAGTTAGTTTTATGAGAGACAGACAGACCAGAGTACTGGTTGGCTATGGCATATGGTGGTGCTGAGGACTGAAGCTGGGGTCTCTGGGGACTCAGGCACCAAACCCCTGTGCTCTAATACTGAGCTATTGCTCTGGTTGTTGTCTGATTTTTGAAAAACTAATAATAGGGGGACTGGGTGGTGATGCACCTGGTTTAGCATATACATTACCATGTGCAAGGGCCCAAGTTTGAGCCTCCAAGCCCCACTTGCAGGGGAAATGTTTCAATGAGAAGTGAAGCAGGCCTGCAGGTGTCTCTTTTTTTCTTCTCTTTATTTCCCCTGCCCATCTTAATTTCTCTCTGCTCTATCAAATAAAATAGGAAGGGGGGGGGAGAAAAAATGGCCGTCAAGAACGGTGGAGTCAGAGTCCTGGCACCATGCCCCAGAGATAACCCTGGTGACAATAACAACAACAACAACAACAAAAATAATAGGAACAGTGTAAAGGCCAGGAGATATCTCATTGGGTTAAATTCACACTTCATGATGCTTGTGGACCCAGGTTCAATCTCCCCAGCACCACTTGGTAGTGCCATACATGATGCATACTGTCTTTAATTGCCCTTTTCTCTCCCTTTCTGATATTATCTTAATTAACTAATTAATTAATGAGAGAGGAAGAGGAGGAGGAGACAGAACCAAATCACTCTGGCACATGAGATGCTCCTGATAGAACTTAGCACCTGATGCTTGAGAGTCCAACACTTTACCCACTGTGCTACCTCTCAAACTCTTTGCCTTAAATTTGGGAAAAAAAAACAAACAGCAGCTTTATTAAAGCATAATTCACATCCCATAAAATTCACCCTTTCAAAGTGTGTCATATTTAGCTTTTAGTGTATTCATAGAGGTGTGTAACTAGCACTACTATATAATTTTAGAACATTTTCATCAGCTGGAAAAGAAACAAGAACTCCCATTCTTCTTTGCTATTGTCCCTTGAAACCACTGATATGTTTTCAACACTGGCTATTGTGCATCTTTGAATTCATTTCTTCTGGATAGTTCTTCTCAATGGAATGATACATTCAGTGGTCCTTGGTGACTGACATCCTACTCATAGCACACTGTTTGCAAAGTTCATCTGTATTGTAGCGTAGGATTCCATTTCCTTTCATGGCGGAAGACGTACCATTGTTTGGATATGCCACATCTGTTTGTCTATTCCTCAGCTAAGCGATGCATAGGATGCTATCACTTTTTTTTATTTTTGGTTACTATGAATACTATTGCTATCAGTGTTTATGTCCATTTTTGTATATGAATATACGTTTTCAGTTCTTGGGTACATGACCATGAGTTGAACTGTTGAGTTATACAGTTACTTTAAGTTGAGTATTCTGATAAAGGACCATACATTTTTTCAAAGGGCTTACGCCATCATTACACTACCATTACTCCCATCAATCTCTGTGAAAGCCCACATTCTCCCCATCCTTGTCAGCACTTACTACTGTCCATCACCTTGACTGTTGCTTTTTAGTGGCTGTAAGTGGAATCTTGTGGTGGTTTTGAGTCACATATTCTAATTACTAGTGGTACTGAGCACTATTTTAGGTGTGTATGTTTTCCACTTCCACATGTTCTTTGGAGAAAAGCCACAATCCATATTATTTTTCTATTTTTTAAAAAAGATATGTTTAGGGGTCAAGCAGCAGCAGTTAAGCACACACAGTACTAAGTGTAAGGATCTGAGTTTGAGTCACCACTCTCCACAGTAGGGGGATTCTTCACAAATAGCAAAGCAGGTCTGTGGGTGTCTATTTCTTTCTTTTCTTCTCTATCTTTCCCCCTCCTCTCTCAATTACTCTCTGTCCTATCCAATAAAATGGAAAAAAGAAATGGCTGCAAGGAGCAGTGGATTCATAGTGCTGGCTCTGAGCCCCAGCGATAACCCTGGAGGAAAAAAAAAAAAAAAAAGGAAAGAAAAGAAAAGAAGAAAAAAAAAGATATGTTTATTTATGAGAGAGTAGCAGGAGAGACTGAGAACCAGAGCTCCACTCTGTCACATGTAGTGCTGAGAATTGAATTCAGAACCTTGTACTTATAAATCCAGTGCTCTAGGCACTATGCCACTTCCTGGCCACTCTTTGTCCTTTAAAAAACACCCCCCCCCCATTCAGTGTTTATAAAGATTCCCTCCTGCACATAGGGACTGTGAGCTTGAACCCGGGTCCTTGCTCACTGTAATGTGTGCTCTACTGCCTGTGAAACATGTAAGAGAATGAGGAGAGAGAAGCTGGGTTGTTAGATGTTCTGGGCTATCCCTGACCATACAGAGAAAGGCCAGCACATAGATATGGTCTATGCCATGTGTCATAGCTGTAACAAGTGGGCCAGTCACTAGCGACTTGTGAATCCTGATGTTTATTTTTCTAGAAACTTCCCATTTTTTTTTTCTACTAGCAATGTGTCCTACTCTCATTTCTTTAAAAAAAAAATAAGAAAAGGATAAAAAGGAAAGAAAAGCAATAGCTTTTCAAGGAGTTCCGGTTGAAGGTGACTCTCATCTTTCAAAATCAAATGATAAATTTTACTCCATTATTTTCTGTTCATTTGATGGATGAGAATTATCAAGTCTCATGTGGCTTGACTCATAATTTTGATGCTTTTTTTCCCCTAAAGGCAAAACAGTTCTCTCATGTATAATTTTGTTTGAGTCAGTGCATATGAATATGAAGAACTGTTTATTCTAATGAAGTCATTAGAATATATAGGTTCCTAATAGCCTGATTTAGCAGTGCCAGTTGACTTAATTTAAGTGGAACTTACTTCTCAGCCTCATTGCCCTCCCTGGGTAAGCTGGCACCATTTATTTCTCAGGGGCTTCTTACAGAAGTCTAGTCAGTAGCTCAAAAGAATTAACATAGCATTTTCCTTTCATGTAGTGTTTCTATTTTTTTAAAGTTTTATTGGGCCCTGGTGGTGAGGCATCTGGTAGAATGCACACATTACAATGTGCGAGGATCTGGGTTCAAGCTTCAGGCCCCCACCTGCAGGGGAAGCTTCATGAGTTGTGAAACAGGGCTGCAGGGGTCTCTCCCTCTCTGTCTCTCTCTGTCCTTCTCTATCTTCTCCCTCCCTCTCAGTATCTCTCTGTCTCTCTATTCAGAGTTTTTAAAAAGTTTTGTTTATTGGCCTGGGGAGATAACACAGCAGTTTTCACAAGAAATTTTCAATGTCTGATACTCTATAAAGTCCCAGGTTCAGTCCCTGGCAACAACATATATTTGAGTTATGCACTGAGTGCTCTGGTTTAAGATACAAACACACAAACACACACACATGCACACATACACAAACACACACACACACACACACACACAATTTGAGGTGATATGCTATCTTCTTTTTCCAGGGATGATGATCTTTTGTTGTTAGCAGCTCTGAGAGACTTGAGCAATGCAGGGTCCCCTTAGTTCAGTTCAGTGGCCTGGAGGTAGTGCAGTGGATAAGGCATTGGATTCTCAAGCATGAGGTGCTTGGCATTGCATGTGTCCATGTAATGTTTTGGTCCCCTCCTCTCAAAAAAAAAAAAAATCTTAAAACAATTCATACTCAGCAAACAGAAGGGAGGGAAGTTCACTGGTTTGTTTTCCTCTTTCCTGGGGCACAGCTATGTGGGGTTCCAGCACAAAGCAGAAGACTGGTTTACTGGGAGGTATTTGGACCCAAAACCCATCTTTCAAACTTCAAGGGGTTGCCAGAATCAGAAGTACAAGTACTCCTGCAGAGGCTACCCAAGCCTCTGCACACACCTCTCTTCTCGATGTGGGATGGCCATTTTCTTGACATGCTTTTGTAACCCAGGAAGACATTTCAAACAAAGTCACCTGATTTCTCACTTGTCTTCAGCAGAAGACTTGGCTAGCCTGCTGATCCTGGACATGGAGGTTTCCAGAGGAGGACACGGAGATCCAGGTTTAGGTTTTGTCTGCCTTTTGGAGAGTACAAAGGGTCAAGTTCGAGTTTAGCTCTATGAGACACAGATGTTGGAAAAAACAAAACATAACAAAACAAACAGGAATCTGCAAGGAGGAGCCTCTAAGTGATATACTGGTAAGCGTTTGTGATCTTTCTTTGGGACAAGCAGGCATGCAGTCTGCCTTTAATAAACAGTGAAGCCATCTTGTCACACTTTGCTAAAAAACAATGGTCTCACTCTGTCTCATCTGATTGGGGGGGGGGAATCAAAGAGATCTTACAGTTTGGGTCAGGGGTCTCCAGGAATCTCTCAGAACCCTACGACATGTATTCTGGTGTGAGAAGGCTTTTATAAGAGAAAAGCACTGATTCTACCCACAGATCCACAAAGAGGGTTTGTGGGATGTCAGAATCAGAAATAGAATGAAGCTAATACCCTCTCTCCCATACTCTCCCAGTCTCTTCTTTCCTTTACAATTCACTTCCTCAAAGACTCCTTACTTAAGGGGTAAGGTGATGATGTATCCACTAGAATTTAAAAGGTGCCATGTATGAGGACCTGAGTTCAAGATCCTGGTCACCCCCACCTGTGTGTGTGTGGGGAGCTTCTTGAGTGGTACACTGCTAAAGGTGTCTTTCCTTCTCTCTCTCTTTTGTCCCCTGTCCCACTGTCTTTCACCATTTTTATCAAAACAAAAAAAGAAATTATTTTTGGGAGCAGCAAAGTCATCATATAGGCACCAGCAATAACCCTGGTGGCAAAAAACAAACAAGCAAAACAAAACATAAACAACTTCTCACTTTAATCATTGTTATTGTCAAATCTTAACTATCAAGTAGCAAGATAACTTTGGCTTCTCATTTAATGAAACAGAATTTCAAAATGCTCTAAAATACAGATTTTTTTTTGCAAAACAGTAAAGTTACTTTAGCTTCTGGATCACTCTCTTTGTCTACTCAAATCAAACTTCACAGAGAAAGTAGACCCCTCTGCTAAGTCACCTACACACAAATCCCCTGCCATGTTCCCTGGCATTCTCTTTCTGTGCCATTTATAAATACGGAATTGAGTCACAGATATATTTGGAAGCACATCTAATGTACAAATGGGAATCCATTGGAAGTTTCAATCATTCAGTGACTCACCCCATGGTTACACAAATCTCACCCCCAAATAGTCCCTATTTATTTATTTTGTATCTGGGGATGATCTTAGGACTTTATGCTTGAGAATTCAACACTCTAGACAGTACACCACAATCCTAGGCCATATTTAGTCCATATTTACATAATCACTGACACCTACCAAATATCTCCCATATCCATGCTGTTCTGGATATTTCCACCATCATCACTTGAAACCACAACACTGTCTCATCTCCTCTCACCTAGACAACAAGGACAGCATCTGAACCCACTGATGCATTTCCTCAATTCATTTCCTGTCTTGAGGTCAGAAAGCTCCTATCTCCCTATCTTTGAATACAAAGCAGAATTCTCTTGAACAATGGTCCCAGTTGCAATTGGTTTGAGGGTATTTATCTGCATGTTACTAGTCTCTTGCCTGGACCAGACAAGATCAGGGTACTAGAAGCTTATCCGTTTTTTGCTCATTCTTGCATTAGTATTTGTCTCAGAGTGGGCATTTAACATCCTTCTTGAATACTACCCAGTGTCAACAAATAATGTAATTTACTTGTCCATTATGTTTATTTTGTTTCTCTCCTGGTACCTAGAAGGCAGGGGTTTTGTTGGCTGGTTTACAGATGTTTGCTCGAAGAACCTTAGTGTAGGTACTATGAGTTTCAAGAGCCCTTTGTGGACTTGTATGGAAGACATGAATAAATGAATGAGCAAGTGAGGAGAATACAGCAAGAGAACCCCACTTCCTGGCAGTCAATGATCATTCTCTGGTCATGTTCCAAGCTCTTCCAAACTGGCTGCCCTGTGAGTTTTTAGATAGCAAACACTTCCAGGAAATTTAAATGTGTACTCCAGTGTGTTAAATGATGCTGGCCCGAGGCTCAGTCTTGCTAGAGATAACTGGGGGGGGGGGGGGGGGGGGGCAAGCAACCTTTGGCCACAGGCCAATATTCTCAGGTCAGCCACTTGATCTGCAGAACTCCCTACCCCCAGCTCATCCTGGGACCATGCATTTTAATTGGAAAATAAATCCCGTCCCTGCCAAGGTGTTGGCTGATAAAAGCATGAGCTATATTGCCCCTTCAAGGGGAATTTGCATTTTAATAGAGGCCAGTCAAGCCCCAGAGGAATCAATATCTCTAAGGGAGGAATTTCAAGCACCAGGAACTGAGATAGTTGGAGGGTGAGATTGTAACATTTCCGATCCCAAAGGGGACTCCCTCAGTTCTGTCACAGGCGATGGAAAAATGAACTCGGGAATAACCCATCACTATGAACTCTCCTTTTTCTTTTCTTTTCATTTTCCCCTTTCCTTTCCTTTCCTCCTCTCTCCTCCTTCCCCTCCCCTCCTCTGAGTCAAGTCAGTCACGCTCCGCAGGGCCACTCAAAACCACCACGCCGCCTGGATACTCCAAGGAAACCCCAGATCAGTTCCTCGGAGCCAGAGAGACTGTCAAGAGGGATGATTTAATAGCGTCTTGATGACATTGCTCATTTAAGCTAGTTTTGCGCAATTCGTTTTAAATCCCAACTCCCCCCCCCCCCCCCTTAAATTTGGATTAAAGCCCTTCAGATGAAGGGCGGGCAACAGAACTGGGATCCAAGAACTGGGGATGTTTTAAACGTCCAGTCCTCCGCGGGCATCTGGGGTCCAGGAAGCCCTAAGTGGA
The DNA here is from genome assembly GCF_950295315.1 of Erinaceus europaeus. NCBI lineage: Eukaryota > Metazoa > Chordata > Mammalia > Eulipotyphla > Erinaceidae > Erinaceus > Erinaceus europaeus. The sequence goes on along the minus strand of NC_080181.1, from coordinate 44,964,345 downwards.
GCGCGGCTGTGCGCGCCACGACCGCTGCGGAGCCAGGGAGCCAGCCCTCCGCTCCCGCTGCGGGGCGCTTTCCGCTCCCGCCACCGTCGCCGCGCCCCTCCTCCCCCCCCCCCCCGGCTGCCCCCGCTCCCCCGGCGCCGGCTGCCGCCTTCGCCCTTGACGCGCCAGCGGCCCCGCTCCCGACCCGCGCGACACGCGCACCGCACCTGCGCCCGCGCCTCTCGGGGCCGCTCGCGCTCCCCGCCCAGCGCGCGGCGGCGGCGGAGCTCGCGCCCGGGCGCGCGGCGGCTCGTGCCCGGCACGCGGCAGCAGCTCGCGCCCGCGCTCGGGCCGGGGAGCGCGCGGAGCCAGCGGCGGGCGGGAGAAGGCGCAGCGCGGCGCGCCAGGCGAGCGGGCGGCCCTGCGGAGCGGTGGCGGCGGCATGGGCGCGGGCTGGGGCAGCGGGCGCCCGGCTCCCCGCCCGGCCCGGCCGGCTCCCAGCGCGCGGCCGCCGCAGCCCCCGCAGCCCGCGGGCGGGCCGTCCCCGCGCCCGGCGCAACTTGCCGCTGACCCTCTGTGAGGAGAGGCGGCGGCGCGCCGGGCTGTGCGGCAGCGGGAGGCGTGAGGGCGCGATGCCTCCGGCCGGCGGTCCCCGCGCCCCGCCGCGCCCCGCCGCGCTGCCCCGCAGCTTGTCCCGCCTGCGCGAGTGCCCGGGCCGCTCCCGCATCGTGCTGGCGCTCGGGGCCACGCAGATGGCGCTCGGATGCCTCATCGTGGCCGTGAGCTTCGCCGCGCTGGCGCTCACCACCTCGGCCCGCGTCCGCCACTCCTGCCCCTTCTGGGCCGGCTTCTCGGTGAGTGTGGGCGGCCGGCGGGTCGGGGCGCAGTTGCAAACTCCGGGCGGGCGAACTCCGGGGACCCCATCCCCGCACCCGTCTCGGCGCTCGGGGAGACCCGCAACCCCCGCCCGGCCGACTTACTTTTCCGAGAGGACCCAGAGCGCGCCCGAGGGTGGCGGCTGCGGCTGCGGCTGCGGCTGCGGCTGCGGCGTCGGCGCCCCGGGGATCCGACACCTTTCCCGCCGCCGCCGGCTGCGGCAGCCCGGCCCCCAGCGGCCGTGAGCGGGGCTCCGGCAGGGGGCGGCTGACCGTCGCGCGACCCGAGTCCCTCCGCCCCTTCCGTCTCCGCGGTGCCCGGCCGGGGGCGCGCCGTCGGGTTGCGGTCAGTCCCGGTCTCCAACCGGCGGGGGCTGGGCGGGGGACACCCCCAGGGGGCGTGTTTCACGGGTGACCAGTGCCAGGCTTTTGACCTCCCCCTCCCATGAGCAAAACCAGTGTCTAAACCTCCATAGGAGGAAGCCGGCAGGATAAATAAATAAATAAATCTCTATGCAAGGAAGGGCTGGCTCCCAGGAGTTAATTTTTGGAGTCCATCTTACAGCTTCATAACGAAGAAAAAAATTTCTGTATTGATAGTGAATGGGCATATGGACCCGGGAACATGCACGCAGAGCGTGTTTATAACGGGAGGCACTTGCTCTGAGAACTCTTGACATCTGTAAGCACATTTGGTTTAGGGTTCTGAAGTCTATGTCTTCTAGGCTGGGACTGTCAACTCAGTATGTCTTCCTTCCAGCTCCAGAAATCCCAACCCAGCCCTGGCGATGAGTGTCTGCTGTTTTGTTCTCTGGGTTAAAAAAAAAAAAGATGAAGAATTCTGTCCAGCCCCCCATTCCCCACCTCTTTTGCAATGGTCTTTGTTCTCCGGATCCATTGCATCGATTTTCAAAGGGAGTCCATCCAGACTAACATTCTGAACCACAGAGGTGCCGACCTCATCTCGTTGAGGGGGTTAATCCCCGAACCTTGTTCCAGACCAAGGGCCAGTCTTGGAGGGGCTGATCAGAAACTGCAGAACCTTGTGGTCACACCTCTCAGAGATCGAACCAGACAGAGAAGGGGGGCAGCGGTTACAAGTGGAAGTAGTGGGTAGCCTTGACTCAGACTGGGCACTATCCATAGTCTTCACACATCTGTTGCTCAGTTTCGAGTGTGATTTAATATGCGTCGTCTTCATGGCATCTAGTGGGCACCGAGATTTGTGTCTGCTGGAACCAGCCTACAGGTGGCAGACTGGCAAGTTAGAGTCACTTCCTGGCTCCTCCCTGAGCATCCCTTCTCCTGCTTTGCCTTGGGCTGTGGCTTTGGTTCTCCCCAGGGCACAGGGAAATAAAGCTGCCTTTTAATCGTGCATCTCAAAGAGAAAAATATTACTGGGACACTGGAGTGGAAAAGCTATTTGTGTGGTAAATGTGCACTCACTCCAGGCCAGAGGTAAATGAGTGTCAGGTGATCATCTGGTTTGCGTTTCCAGTGTTAACCTTTGCAACAGTGTTAATCTTTGCAACAGTTAGATCACACCTCACTTATTCAGATCCTAGGGATGCCTTCTGGGTGTGACTGTCCCTCTGTGGTCTCTGGGGGACAACAGGGATATAATGAACTGGGCTTACAGGTTGGTGATGTGACAGGCACTCCTCCCCTCAGTTCTCTCCTACTCTCCCATCTTGATTACCTTCAGTACTCATGGGTTTGCCTTGCTCCAGGTGCCTTTAAAATTCAGTACAGTAGATAGTATATATTTTTTTCTTCTTTCACATATTAACTCTTCCCTTTGCAGAAAAAAAAAAAAAAAAGAGAGGGCTGTTGGTTATATTGAGGCAGGGTGGCCGTGACTGGGGATGTTGGCCTCTGGCTTATACATGCTTATGTTCTGAGCCTTGACGATCATCCTTTTTCTTTTTTAAATAGTCTGTAGATGAGAAGGGGGAGCCCCTCCCCCACAGCATGGTCTGCTCTACCAGATGAGCTATCTCCCAGCTTTGTAGATTCTTTTATTTTAAATTAAGTGTATAATAAATCATTGCCAGCCATAGCCCATCCATGTTGATGTCGCCACTATTTTTAATGACTGTATAAGAATCCTTCAAATGAATTATTATAATTTATTCAGTTATTCCCCCTGCTGGGAATATTCTGATTATAGCACTAAAGAGTATTGCTTATCCAGTCTTAGATTCCAGTGCTTGTTTTTCTGAGGATACATTTCCCAAAGTGGACTTACTAATCACAAGGCAGTCAAATACTGGAATTTTGTTAGATGTTGCCTGATGAATTTCCACAAAGCACGTTAGTCTGTCCTACTCACAGAAGCACTACATAAGAACACCTTTTTCTCTGTCTGTTAACAGTCCTTGACATTTTTATTTGTCTGATGGTGGCAAAAGTGTTTCATTGATTTCTTTTGATTTGTTGAATATCTATGGCTATTTAATTGCATATTGCAATATTTTCTTGTAGTTTCTCATTTGGCTTCATACTTGGTATCTTTGGTCTGGTAAGTTGTGAGACTTTAATGTGGTTAAGTCTGTTTCCTTTTCGGGGTCCTTGTCTCTCTTTTTAAAATCATATTTTTATTTATTAACTATTGGGTAGAGACAGAGAAATTGAGAGGGAGAAGGAGATAGAGAGGGAAAGAGACAGAGAGACACCTGAAGCCCTGTTTCACCACTTGTGAAGCTTTCCCCTTGCAGGTGGGGACCAGGGACTTGAACCTGGGTCCTTGTGCACTGTAATGTGTGTGCTTAACAGGTGTGCCACCACCTGTCCCCTGGGTTCTATTCTCTTAGTGAAGAGGGTTGTCATTGCAGAGGTTACACTCTTTAAAAAAAAAATCACTGGGAGTCGGGTGGTAGCGCAGTGGGTTAAGCGCATGTGGTGCAAAGCACAAAGACCTGTGTGTGGATCCCGGTTCAAGCCCCTGGCTTCCCACCTGCAGGGGAGTCGCTTCACAAGCAGTGAAGCAGGCCTGCAGGTGTCTCTCTTTCTCTCCCCCTCTGTCTTCCCCTCCTCTCTCCATTTCTCTCTGTCCTGTCCAACAACGATGACATCAATAATAACAACAACAATAACTACAACAACAATAAAAACAAGGGCAACAAAAAGTAAGTAAATAAATATAAAAAAAAAACTGATCTGGGGGTGGGGCAGTAATGCACCAGGTTAAGCGCACATAGTATGAAGTGTAGGGACCTGAGCAAATATCCTGGTTCAACCCCCCCCTTCCCACCTGCAGTGGGCCACTTCACAAGTAGTTAAGCAGATGTTTTTCCTCTCTATCTCCCTTCCTCTCTCAATTTCTCTCTGTCCTATCCAGTAAAAATGGAAAAAATAGCCTCCAGGAGCAGCGGATTCATAGTGCAGACACCAAGTCCCAGTGACCTGGAAGCAAACAAACAAACAAACAAAACCACCTGATGTTTAAATTAAACTTATTTTTTTGCCACTAAGAGGTTATTATTACTGGGGCTCCATGCCTGCACAACTCCACCACCCCCAGTGGCTTTTTTTTTAATAGAGGGAAAGAGAGATAGAGAAAGAGAAAGAGAGACACCATTGCCACTCCAGTGGTGTTGAAACTCTATCCCTGCAGTTGCCCCTGAATGGTGTTCTGGGGCATGAACCCAGGTCCCTTTGCATGGTTGGGTGAGCCATCTCCTGGCCCCTTAGTCATTTTTTTTTTACATTCAGATTTTAATTAATTCAGAATTTACATCACATCTTACGAAAGAAGTAAACTTTATTTGCTTTCAAAATTCCTACGCACATGTGGTTCTATTTTTGGGACTCTGTTCAGGTTTTCTGTCTTTTCTGTTTTAAGACACTGCCATGTTGTTTTGATTACATTTATTTATTGGTGAATTTCACTTTCTGGTAAGGTGACTTTCTATGTGGTTTTCTTTTTTTCATTTTTCTTTCTCTCCTTCCTTCCTTCCTTCTTAATTTTTTAAAACTTACTATTATCTTTTAACCAGAACACTTCTCAGCTCTGGCTTAGGATGCTGCTGGGGATTGAACCTGGGACCTCATAGTTCAGACGAGAGTTTTTTCATAACCAGTGTACTATCTCCTTAGGCTCACGCTGTTTTCTTTTTCAAAAATGACTCGACTGTTCTTCCATATGAACTTTAGAATTTCTTCCCCCCCCCTTTTGTTGCCCTTGTTGTTTTACTGTTGTTATTGATGTTGTCACTGTTGGATAGGACAGAGAGAAATGGAGAGAGGAAGGGAAGACAGAGAGGGGGAAAGCAAGATAGACACCTGCAGACCTGCTTCACCACCTGTGAAGCAACTCCCCTGCAGGTGGGGAGCCGAGGCTCAAATTTGGGTCCTTATGCAGGTCCTTGCGCTTTGCACCACGTGCCCTTAACCCTCTGCATTACTACTGCCAGACCCCCAACTTTAGAATTTCTGTGTCTCATTTTCAGTCATACTTTCTTGGGATCTGGATTAGAAATACATTTCATTTGTATATCAGTTTTAGAAGTACTGACAATTTCATCACACGGCACCTTCTAGTTCAGGAACTCTTCATTCGTTTTGGTTTTTGTACCTTTCTGAAGATGTTTCAGGAAACTGTGTTCACAGTTTCAGAGCATCTTTTTGATTTATTCTAACTTGGAAGCAAGACCAGTTAGCAAGATAACCACAGAAGAAACTCAAGAGGGACACAAAGAAAGTAATGGGGCCCCCTACAAATCAGGACAGGAATTGGTTCAGCCCGATCCCTTGAAATGAGATAACCTGCAGAAGGGCAGCTGTGGGAAGTGGGGAAGTCTGGGAAGTGAAATGAACTACCAACAGCCTGGGAATGTAGACATCACGAGTTGCCCCTAAAAGTGAAGTCAGGCTCAAGTCTTGAGAGCATCTGGCCTCCCAGGCTAATGGTGTAGGGGAGAATAACAAACCACATGGTGCTGTGGTGCCACAAGCCTTGGAGAATCTTAGTAATGACAGTGAGCTTCCCTTCTAGAAGGGCAGAGCCTCACCTTGAGCAGAAATGACTGGAATCATTTTGTGGCTTCTTCTTCTAGCGTTTGCCCTTCTTCCATAGCCAGTCAACAGTGTCAGGTTGAGCCTGATGTAAAGTTTCGAGACCTCCTTGGAATCTGGAGAGGTGGCAGTCATTGACTATGTGGGTCATAGTCTGTCTGTAGCCGCAGGGGCAGTTCGGGTCGTCTCTGGCTCCCCAGCGATGGAACATAGCGGCGCATCAGCCATGGCCTGTTCGATAGCGATTGAGGAGGGCCCAATCATAATGTGCTAGGTCAAAGCCGGGTTGACGCTTGCAGGGGTCTGTGATGAGGTGTTTGCTCTTTACCTCAGCTGATTGCCAACTCTGTTTCCAAGAGTCTGGAACAGAGAAGTTCAGTGTAGGCATAGGGGACCAGATTGGGTGACGAGACGTCAAGCGTTGGACAGGGTGGGCGAAGATATCCGCGTATATTGGCAGGTCGAGCGTAGACGTGGGAAATGAACTTAGATGATGCCGCATCCCGACGAATATCTGGCGGGGCGATGTTGCTAAGAACTGGCAGCCATGGAACCGGGGTGGAACGGATGGTTCCAGAAATGATCCTCATGGAGGAATATAATTTGGAATCGACCAAGTGGACATGGGGGCTACGGAACCATACTGGGGCACAGTATTCTGCAGTGGACTAGCATAATGCCAGAGATGATGATCGTAGTGTGGAAGCGCTCGCGCCCCATGAGGAGCTGGCCAGTCTTGCAATGATGTTATTCCTCGCGCCCACCTTTGCTGCAGTTTTTATGAGATGTTCGTGAAATGACAGAGTGCGATCGAGAGAAACGTGGCTAAGAGACACAGAGACCACAGAGGTTCAGAAGATGCAGGCCCAGGGTTAGGGAAGAGCTCTCAGGAACCATCCCAGTCGCAAAAGCTAACACCCAAGAGCGCAGCCCTGGGCACAGGAGGCTGCTTACTGGTTCTGCAAAAGGCATTTATGCCCGAGCCTCTGAAGGTCCAGATTCAATCTCTAGTACCACCGTAAGCCAGAATTGAGCAGTGCTCCGGTTGGTGTCTCTCTATCATTAATAATAATGATAATAAAAAAGAACACAGATTTCAGGGAAAATAAAGACACCAGAGGTCTAGATCTGGAGCAAAGTGTAGAGGGGAAGAATTTTGCTAAGATTTAGAGATTTTTTTTTAAAATTATCTTTATTTATTTATTGGATAGAGACATCCAGAAATCAAGAGGGGAGAGAGTGATAGAGAGGGAGAGAGACAGAGAGACACCTGCAACACGGCTTCACCACTCGCAAAGCTTTCCCCCTGCAGGTGGGGACCAGGGGCTCGAACCAAGGTCCTTGTGAATTGTAACATGTGAGCTCAGCTAGGTTTGCCACCACCCGGCCCCCAGAGATTTTGCACTTAGCTCTGAGAAACAAATGGAGAACTTACAGAAGAAACTGTCTTAGACACCCCCTCTAGTCCCGCCCCAATGCCTAAAGTTATCAGGAGAATCCACTTCAGTTAAATGAGGGATATAAAAATAGTATGAGATCCAATCTTATGCAAAAACAAATTAAAGAAAAATGATGAAAAGGGGGCCAGGCAGTGACACACCTAGTTGAACACACATGTTATAGTGCACAAGGACCCAGGGTCAAGACCCTGATCCCCACCACAGGGGGAAGGCTTCATGAGCTATCTCTTTGCCTCTCTCTCTCTCTTTCTTTTTTTTAATTTTTTAATTTCTTTATTGGGGAATTAATGTTTTACATTCAATAGTAAACACAATAGTTTGTACATGCATAACATTCCCCGGTTTCCCATATAACAATACAACCCCCACTAGATCCTCTATCATCCTTCTTGGACCTGTATTCTCCCCACCCACCCACCCCAGGGTCTTTTACTTTGGTGCGATACGCCAATTCCAGTTCAGGTTCTACTTGTGTTTTCTTTTCTGATCTTGTTTTTCAACTTCTGCCTTTTTAATTTTTTTATTTATTCCCTTTTTTAAAATTTGCTTCTTTATTGGGGAATTAATGTTTTACATTCAACAGTAAATACAATGGTTTGTACATGTATAACATTCCCCAGTTTCCCACTTAACAATACAATCCCCACTATGTCATTTCATGGACCTGTATTCTCCACCCCAGAGTCTTTTACTTGGGTGCAATATGCCAATTTCATTTCAGGTTCTACTTGTGTTTTCTTTTCTGATCTTGTTTTTCAACTTCTGCCTGAGAGTGAGATCATCCCATATTCATCCTTCTGTTTCTGACTTTCTCTCTCTCTTTCTGTCTCCCTCTTCATTTCTCTCTGTCTGTACCCAATAAAAATAAATAACTAGGGAGTTGGGTGGTAGCGCAGTGGGTTAAGCGCACGTGTCGCAAAGCACAAGCACCAGCAGAAGGATCCCGGTTAGAGCCCCCTGTTCCCCACCTGCAGGGAAGTCGCCTCACAGGCGGTGAAGCAGGTCTGCAGGTATCTGTCTTTCTCTCCCCCTCTCTGTCTTCCCCTCCTCTCTCCATTTCTCTCTGTCCTATCCAACAATGACATCAGTAACAACAATAATAACTATAACAATAAAACAAGGGCAACAAAAGGGAATAAATAAATATAAATAAATAAATAGGAAAAATGATGAGAAAGGGCATAGGTTATTTATTGTATATGATGAGAGTACGCCAGAAAGTCGTGAACATAAATTTCAGTATAAGCTAAAACAAAGCAAAGTTTTTCAAAGAGAAGCCATCAGGAGGAAATTTAGGAACCACCAAGGATATGGTTAGCTAGCAGAAATTTGAGCAGATTGATGTCAGGAAAAGATTAGGAAAAGGGGAATTTCAGAAGGGAAGATTAAAATTAGAAAGAGCACAGCAACAAATCAATACGTTGGGAGCACAGAAGTAAAAAGAGAGGATGGAAAGGAGAAAACTGAAAACAAATAAAGGGATTAAGTGCATTAGAAAGTAATCAATATAGGAGATAGGTAAAGGAGATCCAATATATGTATAATTAGAGTGCCTAAGAAAAGAACAAAATAGCCATGAATAATGTAAATATAGAACTTTGGAAAAAAAACTTGCCTAAAATAAAACTTGAAAGGTACATGGTGTAACTGGGAAAGTTATTGCAGAATTAATTCTCATATCCCTGTAATTTTTTTTTTTTAAGATAGGAAAACAAAATCGACTGGGTGTACAGATAGGAAATCTTAGTCACGGGGGCCAGGCGGTAGCGCAGTGGGTTAAGCGCACATGGCGCAAAGCGCAATGAATGGCGTAACAAACCCGGTTCGAGTCCCCTGGCTCCTCACCTGCAAGTGTGTCTCTTCACAAGCAGTGAAGCAGGTCTGCAGGTATCTTTCTCTCTCCCTCTCTGTCTCTTCTCCTCTCTCAATTTCTCTCTGTCCTATCCAACAACAATGACAACAATAACCAATGATAAACAATAAGGGCAACAAAACAGAAAAAATAGCCTCCAGGAGCAGTGGATTCGTAGTGCAGGCACCAAGCCCCAACAATAACCCTGGAGACAAAAAAAAAAAAAAAGAAAAAGAAAGAAAAATCTTAATCACTTGTATAATATATTGTGCATTAGAATTCTGGTCAAATTCTGTGTTAGGGCACTGCAATATTAAAATTGGAATAGTCGTACCAACGTTGTAGAACAGAATGGAAAACTCTTTTATCCCGTCACGTCACAACCATGTATAACCATTCTGCTGTATTTGCTTCACTATGTCTACTTGTGTATTTGCTTTCTCAGTGGAAACAGTTCTTATCATTGGACTTTTTCTTCATTAATGCAGATATTTCTATGGGAGTGAGACCAGAGTACTGTGCAGTTCTTTCTTTTTTTAAAAAAAAAATTTATGGGGGGGTCGGGCGGTAGCGCAGTGAGTGCGAAGCCCAAGAACTGGCATTGAGATCCCGGTTCGAGCCCCCGGCTCCCCACCTGCAGGGGGGTCGCTTCACAAGCAGTGAAGCAGGTCTGCAGGTGTCTTAATCTCCCCCTCTCTGTCTCCCTTCCTCTCTGGATTTCTCTGTGTCCTATCCAAGAACAACAACAGCAATGACAACAATAGTAATAACAACAACAACAAGGGTAACATCTAGGGCAAATGGCCTCCAGGAGCAGTGGATTCGTAGTGCAGGCACCGAGGCCTAGCAATAAACCTGGAGATAGAAAGAAAGAAAGAAAGAAAGAAAGGGAAAGACTATTTAAAAATATTTTTATTTACTTATTATTGATAGAGACAGAGAAATTGGGGAGATAGGGAGAGAAAGAGACAGAGATAGATACCTGCATCCCTGCTTCACCACTTATGAAGTTTTCCCCTTGCAGGTGGGGACCATGGGCTTGAACCTGGGTCCTTGTGCGCTGTAATGTGTGTGCTTAACTAGGTACATCACTGCCTGGCCCCTCTATTTGGTTTTCCTTTACAGCTCCTATCCACCCCCCTTATCTTATATAGCTTTTCACCTATTTCCAAAAATATGCATCCTTATTTTTGGCATGTGTTTTAGCCGTGCTCCTCTTCTTTGTTTGATAGTTCCAGAGTTAATCCTTGATGGTGTGTGTTTTAATGGAAATGGACATTTTTCGTGAGTCTTTGTTTACTGAGTAATGTTAGATTGTATTCTGTAAATTGTGACTGTTATGTTGTGATTCTCTGGATGTTGTTTAAACCCTACTGAGAAGGTTGACAGTTCTGTGTTAGCAGATCATCTGTCCTCTTGAGTTTAGAGCACCAATTTGCACTGGCTTTCTGAGGATTGTGTTTCTGATGTTCAGTTCAGCTGTCAGAGTCCCCACAGTGATGTTGAGATTTGTCTTGTAGATGAGATGGCCACCTGCTGAACAAGCCTTGAGTGGTAACTTCTGTATTTCTGTTTGCTAAGCCAGTGCTTTCTGTGTAGGGTCTACACACATCTCAGGAATGAAATGATTCTATTAACAGGTTTCAGGGATCTCTTTTGGCTCAATTCCTTCCTCTATGAGATCTTCCTGGTTTCTGGTGTCTTTCTTCTTCACTCCTGCTCTTTGCTTTGGTCTGCTGCCGACTTCCTGTGCCTGCACCTGCCGTGGGGCCACGCAGTGGGAAGACACACGCAGAAACTGCAGCGGGGCTTTGTCTTGCCCTCTTGGAACCAACCTCCTCCCATCAGAGACGCAGAGCATTGCCAGCTTCCCTTGCTGCCAAAGGCAAGGTACAGCCTGGGGGCTGGAATGTGAGAGACAGCGAGAAGTGGAGAAAATAAAAAATATTAAAAAAAAAAAAGCAAAGGAATGAGGATTCCCTCTTTCTTTCTGGACAGGTAGGGAGCTGCTTCCTGTTTCTGGAGCCAGAACTGGAGGGCTTTTCCTGGATTCTTTCCCTCTGTGGGAATGCTTCTTCTGGATTGTGGGCTGGAGATGGAATGCCAAAGAGGGAAAAATGGTACAGTAATGCCAGCTTGGTAGTACTTTGAATTATTGTGTTCTCCTCCAGGCTGCCTGCTAGTTGAGTTTTCAAGTTTCTACTCCATGAATTCTGCTAGTCTTTTGTGTGTATTTATCTATTTTTAATTTGAAAGCTTTTTGATTTATCACATGAGAGAGAGTTTCACATGAGAAAGAGAGAAATAATGACAGAGACAAGGCAGAACATTCTTCTGGTACAAGTGGCTCTAAGGATTGAAGCAGGCATGAAAGTCTAGTGTTCTGCCAGTTGAGCTATTTCCCCAACCGTCACCCTCTTCACAGAGAGGCACAGACCCATGTGTGCTGACCTTACACGGGACGGGGATCTCAGTGTATCCTTAATGTATTACTTAATATGTGTGCTCAGCACTTTGCATTTAGATAATGTCCTCTAACTAGAAAGGTCACAGGCATATAATTTTGAACTTGTGAGAACTCTAGGAATACAGTTCACATGCTCCTCTTCTGAGGAGTCTGACTAGAGAATGAACTTCAGAAAACAGTGAAATTGTTGGAACGTTCCATAAATTGTAGTAATGAATGTTGATCATATTGCACCACAAAACCCAAACTAAAAGGCCAAGAAGGAGGAGATTTTAAATAAAGGAACACTCCAAATCCTAGTTATGTCAAACCATTCCACTAGAAAAGTAAGTAAATGGGTGCATGGAAGGGGAAGTGAAAGGAGCTCCTAACTTGTCACATTGGTCTCGGCTAGGGATTAAGAAAAAAAAATCTCTTGAAGCTGGCAAAACATGTAGAAGGTTAAGCTTGTTTAAGACTTGAAAGACCAACATTAGATTAGTACTAGTAGTTAGAGGGATGGTTTGGGAGGAGGAGTGGGTAAGTCTTAGTAGTTCACACTGTGAGGGAACAAAATCTCAAGGAGGTTACTGGGATTATACAAGGTTGTAAGATAAAAGTAGAAATTAGAACCAAAGTCCTTCCTATAGACCTAGAGAGATGAGAAGAGGGAGGAAGCATAGAGATAGGAGCCTGCCTATTAAGACTTTGTGTTTTAGGGGTGAGGAGACAACATAATGGTCATGCAAAAAGACTCATGCTTGAGGCTCCAAGTCTCAGGTTCAGTCCCCAGCACCACTGTAAACCAGAGCTGAGCAGTGCTCTTGACTGACACACACACACGCGCGCACACACACACACTCCCCTCTATATACATATCTATATAATCAAAATAAGCAAAATATTTAGAAAAGACTTTGTGTTTAAATATAAGGTCAAAAATCTGCTGGAACCAAAGCTAAACAGGCTGACTGTACTAATATATGCAAATGGGCTTAATAAATCTATTCTGAAAAGTTTTTTTCAGCCTGACTAACAAAGCAGGAGCCAGAGATAGCTCATAAATGAGGGGATTTTGAAGGGCTAAAAATAAAAGGAGTGAAAAGGATGCACCAGGCAAGTGAAAATAAAAAGCCAGTAGAGCTCACTCTCTTGATAGACAAGGCAGACTTCACATATGTGTTTCCTCAGTATAGTGCTGTGCCTTTGTATTTTGGTTTTTCTGAGGAACATTTTTTAATATGAACGCTCAATATTTGAACAGATAAAGCATTCTGAGATTTTGTTGGATGGCTGCTGTACCTACCTCTCTTGTTAAATGTCCTCAGATTTTTTTGTGAAGCTTTGGTTGCCAGGGAAATTTCTCCAGTACTTACTGCTCCTACACAGAGACATAGCTTTTTTGTTAGTTTCTCTTCTAGGCAGAATTTTTCATATTATGTTTAACTTTAAAGTACATTTCAAAGGTAGGTTTACAGTAAAATTCTCCATTAATATTGTTTCTTTACATATTAAAGAGCTGATATTTTAATGTTTTCTTCTGCTTATTTTCCTTGTCGTATTAATTGAAACCTAATGATGTTGAGATAGTGTGAAAGAAAACATTCATATCTTGTTTGGCAGTGACCTTAATTTGCATACATTACATCTCATCTTTGCTTTTGCTTCTTAATGGATAGGTCATTTTGGTGGCTTCAGTTTTGCTGTGACTTCACACTTGTAGAAGAGTCACACGAAAAAGCACAAAGAATCTCCACAGGCCCTTGCCTAGCCCAGATTCAACAATCATCCACATTTTGCCTCATTAGTATTATCATTTCTAGTCTTCCTAAAGTCTGATCAACTGGTTAATCAATATGTGCACCTACAGTTTTCCCCCTTTAAGGCCAACTCTTATTCCATTGTGTGGATGGTACTTGGGTTGCTTCCACTTTTTGGCTTTTGTAAATGCTGCTGTGAACTAGGGAATGCAGATATCTGTTCTGAAGTGATTCATATCCTCTTCTTCAATGTGTGTGTGTCTCTCTCCCCCTTTCATGCTTCTCCTTTCTCCTAAAAGTGATATTCTCATCTTTGACATCTTTGATGATCTATTTAAATCTGAATTTCTTTTTATTTATTTACTTTTTCAGAGTTAGGGCTATCCAAAGTGTGGTTTTATCACTACATACTGGCTTATTTTTTTCATCCATTCACACACACATACACACACACACACACACACACACACACACACACACACACACACACACACACACACAAACACACACACGGACTCCAGCACTGGAGTTTCCACTGTTGCAGTGAAATTCCCATTTGGTGCCAGGGGTTCAAGTCTGACCACTCCTATGGCAAGGCGCACACTATACCCAAAGAGCAGCAACTGTTTCTAGGCCCCAATACTGAGTTTTCTAGCAACACGACAGATAGATGATAGATTCCTTTCTCTGTTCGAGTCAGATTTTTTTTTTTTTTTGCACTCACCCCATTCCAACCCATACCCTGCACCCTTACAGGAAGACTCCTCTGGACACTTTCTTGGTTTATTTTTTAAAAGAAAACAGACTTTGTTATATAGTGGATAGAATTTGAGTATGTGAAGGAGAATTTTTTTCCCCCTTTGACTTTCAGTCTTTTATTGGGGAAGTTTGAATTTGAATCTTGAAAAGGTCAAAAAAAAGACTGCCCCTGATGGTTTTATTGAAGTGTAAAGAAAATATAATAAAGCCTGCCATGGCTTCTTAAGACACTTTCATATTGTTTCCTTGTTTGCTGATGGGAACAACCCATATGCAAGGCATTTGCCCTTTTCCTGCTTAGTGTCAGAGTGGCAGTTAGAAGGGAGACTTTGATGACTTCTTAGAACTCAGATAGGGCAGCCCTCCAGCCCCCCAGTCCCAGACAGCACCCTTTTGCTGTCCCCTGGGCTTTGCTACTGGAACATTGCCTCATGCAGGGACCATCTTGCTCCTGGGAAAAGCCCCATTGCTTCTCACTGTGCTGGAAATTGGGGGTCCTGTTGTATTTTTTGCTTTTTATTGCCACCAGGGGCTTGGTGCCTGTAGGACAAAGCCAGTGTTCCTGGCTGCCATTTTTTCCTCTTTAAAAAATTCCTAGGGGTCGGGCGGTAGCACAGCAGGTTAAGCGCACGAGGACCGGCATAAAGATCCTGGTTCAAGCCCCCGGCTCCCCACCTGTAGGGGAGTTGCTTCACAGGCAGTGAAGCAGGTCTTCAGGTGTCTGTCTTTCTCTCCCCCTCTCTGCCTTCCCCTCCTCTCTCTATTTCTCTCTTTCCTATCCAATAACGAACGACATCAACAATAACAATAATAACCGCAACAAGGCTACAACAACAAGGGCAACAAAAGGGGGAAAAATGGCCTCCAGGAGCAGTGGATTCATGGTGCAGGCACTGAGCCCCAGCAATAACCCTAGAGGCAAAAAAAAAATCCCTTTCTGTTTTTATTTTTGGTAGGATAGAGAGAAATTGAGAGGGGAGAGGGAGGTAGATAGACTACTTCACCATTTGCAGATGGTGAGCAGGGGCTTGAACCCAGGTCCTCACGTATAATACCATGTGTGCTCAATCTGTGTATGGCCAGGTGCAGCCCCCACCCCTTTCAGGCTGTCCTTCCCAGAGTGCAGGTGTGGCTTGTTTATATGGCATCAGGAAGCAGGACATATGCAGTACCACTACAGTGACCCTCCTGGCCCAGTCTTCATTTTTTAATTTTTTTTATTTCAGGGAGTGGGGAGGTGACAGACACAGACGAGCAGACAGGAGAGATACCGCAGCACTGCGCCAGCATCCATGAAGTGTCCCTGGTGTCCATCCATGCTGTCCCTGCATAGTGCAGGGGATAGAGCTCAGAGCCTTACACATGGCAGGGCGTGTGCTCTACTGGATGACCTTGTCTGCTAAGCCCCCATATTTTCTGGCACACTGGGGTCTCCCATGTGTGTGGTGGCACACTCAGTTGAGTGCTCATATTATGTGCAGGGTACCCTCTTTTAAGCCCTTGGTTCTCACCTGCAAGGTGGACACTTCATGAGTGGGAAAGCAGGTCTGCAGGTGTGTCTTTCTCTCCTCTGTCTTCCCTTCCCCTCTCAATTTCTCTCTGTTCTATCAAATAAAATAGAAGGAAAGTAATTTAAAAAAAAAAGGAAAAATGGCTACTGGGAGTGGTAGATTCTTATTGTTGGCAGTGAGCCCCAGCATTAACTCTGGTGGCAAAAAAAAAAAAATCAGAGAGAGAGAGAGAGAGTGGATTTCTTCATGGCACTTCTCCCTGGTACCATACATATGTAGGTGGTCCCTTGTGGTACCAGGGGCTCAAACTTAGGTCCTATAGCTTACTAAACTCTACCAGAGGAGCTATCTCCTGGCTCCCAGAAGTGATTTCTTTTTCTCTTTTAATTTAATGTTATTTAAAAAAATATTTGTATTTACTTATTATTGGATAGAGAAAGAGAAATTGAGAGGGGAGGGGAGGTAGGGAAGGAGAGACAGAAAGACACTTACAGACCTGCTTTACCACCTGTGAAGCTTTCCCCCTGCAAGTGGAGAGCAGGGGCTCGAACCTGGGCTCTTGCTCACTGTAAATGCGTGTACTTAACCAGATGCACCACGGCCTGTCTTCCCAGAAGTGGTTTCTTTTCTTTTTCTTTCTATAATTTTGTATTAGTGATTTAATAATGATTAACAAGATTCTAAGATAACAGTGGAACAATTCCACACAGTTCCCACCACCAGAGTTCTGTGTCCCATCCCTTCCATTGGAAGCCTCCCTATTCTTTTTTTTTTTTTTTTTCCCTCCTCCAGGGTTATTGCTGGGCTTGGTGCCTGCACCATGAATCCACCGCTCCTGGAGGCCATTTTTTCCCCCTTTTTGTTGCCCTTGTTGTAGCTTTGTTGTGGTTATTATTATTGCCCTTGTTGATGCAATTCGTTGTTGGATAGGACAGAGAGAAATGGAGAGAGGAGGGGAAGACAGAGAAGGGGAGAGAAAGATAGACACCTGCAGACCTGCTTCACCGCCTGTGAAGCGACTCCCCTGCAGGTGGGGCGCTGGGGGCTCGAACCGGGATCCTTACGCCGGTCCCTGCGCTTTGCGCCACATGCGCTTAACCCACTGCGCCACCGCCCGGCCACCGCCCGACCCCCGCCTCCCTATTCTTTATCCCTATGGGAGTATGGACTAAAGATCTTTATGGGGAGCAGAAGGTTCCGGTCTGGCTTCTGTAATTGCTTCACCATTGGACATGGACATTGGCAGGTCAATCCATATCCCCAGCCTGTCTAGAAGTGATTTCTACTGGAAGTGGTTGCCACTATCCTTCAGCCTGCCAAGGATTCAGGCATAACTGAATTCCATTTTGGTATTTAGGTGCTTTAACTGACCTAGTTGTTTTTGTTGTTGCTTTTTTTTCTTTTCTTTTTTCTTTTTTCTTTCCTCCAGGGTTATTGCTGGGCTCGGTGCCTGCACCATGAATCCACCGTTCCTGGAGGCCATTTTTTCCCCCTTTTTGTTGTTGCCCTTGTTGTAGCCTCGTTGTGGTTATTATTATTGCCATGTTGTTGGATAGGACAGAGAGAAATGGAGAGAGGAGGGGAAGACAGAGGGGGAGAGAAAGACACCTGCAGACCTGCTTCACCGCCTGTGAAGCGACTCCCCTGCAGGTGGGGAGCCGGGGGCTCGGACCGGGATCCTTAACGCCGGTCCCTGCGCTGTGCACCACATGCGCTTAACCCACTGCGCCACTGCCCGACCCCCTTTGCTTTGTTTTTTAATCACCAGGGTTATCAACAGGGCTCATTGCTTGCATTTCCACTTTTCCCAGTGGCTATTTTTTTATTGTTGTAGTTATTATTGTTGTTGTTATTGATGTTGTCATTGTTGGATAGGAGAGAGAGAAATCCAGAGATGAGGAGAAGACAGAGGGGGAGAGAAAGACACCTACAGACATGCTTCACCACCTGTGAAGTGACTCTCTTGCAGGTGGGGAGCCCAGCTCTAACTGGGATTGTTACTCAGGTCCTTGAGCTTTGCGCCATGTACGCTTAACCCGCTGCACTACAGCCTGGCCCCCTAGTGGCTATTTTTCTATAACACCTGGGAGACAGATGTATTGAGGGAGAGGTACAGAGAAATAGAGACGTTTGCAACATTCCTTCACTTCTTGTGAAGATTCCCTCCTACAGGTAACGACCAGGGCTTGAGCCATCGTCATCATGCATCATGATGTGTGTGCTCTACTGAGTTAAGAACCGCCTAGGTTCTCCTCCACCATCCTGCACCAGGACCTGAAACCCACCCCCCTTCCTGTTTTTTGTTTGTTTGTTTTGATTGCTTGCTTTGCCCTGCTCTACTTTTTTATGCAGTTTTTTTTAATGGAGCTGGGACCTTGCTCATGTGCAGTTTCACTGCTCTCATGCCGCTTTTTCATTCAGATAGAGAGACAAAGAGGGGGAGAGGAAGAGGGGTGGGGAGAGAACAGAGCTTCCTTTGAAGCTACAACACCTCCCCTGTCGTATCAGGGTTTGGACCTGGACCCCGTGCATGGCAAATCAGGTAGCTTACTTGGGGAGCTCTGCCCAAACCTGTCCTATCAAAAAAAAAAAAAAAAACCTTTGGTTTTAGCAGCAGTAACAACAACAAAATGACCTCTTTCAAAAATGGGGAGAGGATATGAACATAATATTCACCACAGAAGAGGTCCAAAAGGCCATAAAAACATAAAAAATGTTCTAAGTCATTGATTGCCAGAGAAATGCAAATAAAGACAACAATGAGCTACCACTTCACTCCTGTGAGAATGTCATGCATCAGAAAAGGTAGTAACAACAAATGCTGGAGAGGCTGTGGGGGCAAAGGAACCCTCCTGCATTGCTGGTGGGAATGACAGTTGGTCCAACCCCTGTAGAGAGCAGTCTGGTGAACTCTCATAAGGCTAGAAGTGGACCTACCCTATGATCTTGCAATTCCTCTCCTGGGGCTATATCCTAAGGAATCCAACACACTCATCCAAAAGGATTTGTGTACACATATGTTCATAGCAGCACAATTCTTTTTTTTTTAAAGTGAAGCAGCAGCTTCACTTTTTTATTTTTTTTTATTTTTTTTTAGTTATTATTGTTGTTGGATAGGACAGAGAGAAATGGAGAGAGGAAGGGAAGACAGACAGGGGGAGAGAAAGACAGACATCTGCAGACCAGCTTCACCGCTTGTGAAGCAACTCCCCTGCAGGTGGGGAGTCGAGGGCTCGAACCGGGATCCTTACACAGGTTCTTGTGCATTGTGTCACCTGTGCTTAACCCACTGCGCTACAGCTTGACTCCCAGCAGCACAATTCTTAATAGCCAAAACCTGGAAGCAACCCAGGTGTCCATCACTACCTGTGAAGTGACTCCCCTGCAGGTGGGGAGCCAGGGCTTGAACCTTAGGCTGGTCCTTGCATTTCACGCCACATGCGCTTAACCCACTATGCTACCCCAACTCCACCCCAACTACTGTATTTTACTGTGGGCTATAAACCAGTTATCCCCCCCCCCCAGAAAGTAAAACAAAACAAATAACAACAACAACAACAAAACCCTTGGTTTTAGAAACGATATGCATACATGCTTGTTTATTGCTAACTGAAAGAAACCCAAACCGGATTTTTTTGTTCTGAGGACACAAGGTGAGAAACAAAGACCATGGTCGCCATTTGTTTTGCAGCAGCAGCCCCCTGAGCAGGAAGAGGGGTTATTCAGACCTCCTTGCTGGGAACCACTTTCCACTGTGTGCCTCTCCCAGCCTCCCTGCTCTCAGTCTACCTGAGTGTGACTTGATGTTTGATGCGCTGTTTGGCAGGCTGATGGGAATGCTCACAACATTCTCCATGTAAGGAATGACCCCCATTCCTTCTGTCCCTTCAGCTCAGCTCAGGAAAGGTTTCACAGGGGCACTTCTTCCACTGTCAAGAGCAGTGAAAGCTGGGTAAGAAAAGAGCTGGCCTCTCATTTCCCAGGAAGCTTTCTCAGAGCTAATGACTTTGACAGAGAATGCAGACAGGAGTTCCGGAATACATTTTTGGACTATGATCATGACTATGACTATGGCCGTTTACCATGTTAATAAACAGCTTAGCCACACAAGGAGCATTTACTCACCAGGATCTTCTGATTAAAGAGAAAAAAATATATATCCCCCCACCACTTGTGTATCAGAGACTTCTTGAAGCTGTTCACAGTGAGAGCCTGTCTTTTAAGAAATGAGTTTCTGACTCAGTCTCAGACAAAGGCAGTGAAATATCTCATATGCTTTTCACTTGGGGCTTCACTACTCTGAGTCATTTAAAAAAAATTTTTTTTAGAGACAGGGGACCTGGTAAATGGTTCACTTGGTAGAGTACATGTTACCTTCTGTGAAGATCCTGCTTGGATCCCCAGCTACTACACAGGAGAGCACAAAGCTGGGAGACTTCACAAGCAGTGGAGTATTCCTTCAGAATACTGAAGGAATTGTCTCTCCCTCTATATCTGTCTGCCTCTTACCATTTGTCTGAGAGAACAAAAGTAGCCTCCTGGAGCAGTGGAGTCATACAGACACTGAGTTTCAGTGATAAGACTGGGGACAAAAAGAAATAAAAGAGAGAAAGGGAGAGTAGGAAAGATATTACTGCATCAAAGAAGCTTCCTTTAGTGTGGTGGGGGCCAGGCTTGAACCTGTGTCTTGCACATGGCAAAGCAGTATACTATCCACATGAGCTATCTTGCAGACCAACCTTGTTCCTTTAAAAATTTTTATTGTATATATGAGTAAGAGAGACCAACCAGAGTACAGAGTCCTTTTTTTTTTTTTTTTTAATCACTATTGCTCTGGGACAACATTTTCAGGTAGACAGATAAACAGAGGGTGAGAGTAGAGACTCTCATGCCTGAAGCTCTGAAGTCCCTGGTTCAACCCCCTGCACCACCATAAACTAGAGCTGAGAATTGCTGTGGTAAAAGAGGGAGAGGGAGAGGGAGAGGAGAAGAGGAGAGGGAGAGAAACAGAAAGAGAAACAGAGAGAGAAACAGAGAGGCAAAGAGAGACACACTCACACAACAGAACTGAAGCTTCCTTCAATGTGGTGGGGACTGGGCTCGAACCTGGGTTGTGTACATGGCAAAGCAGTGCACTATCCAAGTGAGCTGTCTTGCGAGTCCCCTCCATGCTTTTACATGATACCAGGGCTTTGGGTATACACGGTGTGTGCTCTCGAGCTGAGCCACCCCCCTGGGCCCTTCTCTGTTCTTTCTTGAATCGAACTCCTGTGTGTAGGATATTAGGCTGTTTGTGTTGGTCTCCTGAATGAATACTTTCACCTTTTTCTCCTGTGTTCCATGCCTGTGCCTTTTTGCTCTGACTTCTGTGTTGTTTCTTTAGTATCTACACCACCAATGAAATAAAAAAAAACAAAAACAATTACAGTAGTGACACAGGGTTAGACAACTGGACAATCTGATGAGGTGGGACAGACAGGCTGGCCCTGGTCCTGGACCCTAGCACCAATCAGCATTAATTGCTACTTGGTACATTTCCTTCTGCTTTGGCTGGTGGATTGCACCATGGCTCGGAGCCTTTCTGGAAACCAGCACAGGGCTACAGCAGACTGAGTGAAATTAGCCTTGTACTTACACAGTAATCATAATTAAAATTGTGATGAGTGCTTTCATATTTTCCGGGAATTTTTCTTGGTCTTTGACTTATTTTCTGGCTGTGGATTCTACTCCTTCTCTTTTGCCTGAGGGTCTTAAGTGGAAATACGTGGAATGAGTCTTATAATTTTTGAGCTCTCTGTCTGCTCTTGCCTCAGTTTTTTTTGTTTGTTTGTTTATTCTAAACCTTTCTCTTTTGTATTTTTGGCTTGCCTTAATGGCAGGTTGCTCTTGGTTGTCATTTAGTGTTTAGGATGGAAGGACTAGTGGGTTAAAAGTGCTTAGCCTGGCGTATTGCACCGAAGTAAAAGACTCTGGGGTGCGAAGGGGGGGGCAGAGAGTACAGATCCAAGAAGGATGACAGAGGACCTAATGGGGGTTGTATTGTTCAATGGAAAACTGAAAAATGTTATGCATGTACATGTATTTACTGTCAAATGTAAAACATTAATTCCCCAATAAAAAAATTAAAAAGAAAAAAGATCACCCAGTTAAAAAAAAGTGCTTAGCCTGAGGTTGGATGAGAATATTGTCCGAGAGAATGGTGTCAGAGTGGAGAAAAGGGCTAAAAAGTTGGATTAGGGAAGGGAATAGCTCCCATTCTTATATATATAAAAAATCTGTGGCTAAAATTAACTATTTACCTCCATTCATCTGCTCCAGAGTCCGTATGTAAATGAATATTTATATTTAGTGCCAGAGTCTGTGTAGCCTCTAAGTCCCTGTTGGTCTGAGCTTATAGCTCATGGTCACATCTGAGAAACATTGCCGGCTGCACTTGTTTCAGGACCAGTTTTTTTCAAGTGGCAGGATAGGATGCCACCAGCCTCCCTTCAGAGACTGGGGTTATCCCTACCATCATTGCTTTATGGTAGAGCCAAGGCCTTGAGGGCCCACAAGACACTGTTCCTTATGGAAGTGACCAGTAGTAGTGGGGAGAAGGACCTTTTAGAGGTCAAGGCCCGTCAGATGTGTATGGGAATCCAAGGATTCCCCAACTAGGACCCCAGATGATCAGATGGTGTGATATTGACCAAATAAGCCATTATTAAGTGGGCCGGTCTCTTGCCGTTATCCAACTTTTGTAGTCCTTTCTTTATCTGATTATTTTAGATTTTCTTTCAGTTGTTTAGGCATATGATTGCCCCTTGTTTATGGATACATGTACACCTGTATCCAGTACCCTAAACCCTAGCTTAGTCTGGTATCTGTTACTTAGTTAAATGACGTGCTATCTAACTTGGATGTAGATAGTCCCATGTGTTAGGAAAGGTCTCACCAGATTTGAGGAGTTGTGAGGTCAACTTCTCAGGCTGGTTTCTTCTCTGGCTGCAGTCCACAGCAGGGTTTCAATAGCAGCATAATGCGGGTGGCAGCACCAGTAGCGATTTGGTTGAAGTTGACAAAGTTGATATGGTGGTAAGGAATCATAGAGAAGGAATTTCAACAAGTATGGGCTTATCCTAGAGGTACCAGGACTAGGAGAAATGCGGGTCTTAAAGAGGATGCAAGGGGTTTCTTATAGTGTTAGAGAGAGTTAAAATATCAATAATTAATTATTGTAGCCAGGTTAGCTGGGGGGGTTAGTATCAATATTAGTATACTTGACTTTACTATGATTTGAACGCTTTTAGTGGTATCTGAACTTCTTTGTATTTTAAATACTTACAGGATCAAAAGGTCTTGACCTGTCTGGCCTAAAGCTATAGTTGATTTAGATTTTGCAGAGCTGTATTTTCAGATACATTTTTAGAAATCCATAAACAATGAATCCCCTTAAAACAATTAATCAATTGTTAAACAATTAATCTGATAAATATTAGCAAAACAATGAATCTAAGATAAATATTAGCAAAAGCTAGTATTTGTGCTTAGGACTACAGTCTAGGCAGTTGGGGGGAACTTGAGATATTAAATCTATTCACCCCCCACATGTCATATTACTACTGATGGGACTAAATAGTGACAGGACTAGAGTTTCACATCTTCCCTGCCACCGAAAGTCTGTGCCCTCCCCCCTAGGTTACCACTATAGTTTTCCCAATTTAAATATGGGCTGTGTTGTGTCTGGTTGTTTATTTTATGTATGTGTGTTCAGTTCTCTAAATTCCACATATGAGCGAGACCATCCTGTAGTTTTCCTGTACCTCCTTGCTTATTTCACCAAGCATACTGTTCTCAAGTTTCCCCCATTTTATCCCAAAGGATGTAAAGTTATCTTTTTTTTTATTGCCGAGTAGTATTCCATTGAGTATATGTCCCATAAATTTTTTAACCAGTCATCTGTGGAGGGACATTTTAGTTGCTTCTTAATTTTTGCTATTGTAGATAATGCAGCTGTGAACATGGGGGTGCATATATCCCTTTGAATTAGTGATATTATCTCTTTTGGATAAATGCTTAGGAGTGAGATTGCTGGGTCATAAGGTATTTCCATCTGTATTTGCTTAAGGACTCTCCATATTGTTCTCCATAATGGTTGTACCATTTTGCATTCCCACCAGCAGTGTATTAGAATTCCTTTCTCTCCACAGCCTTTCCAACATTTATCTTCTCCTGTTTTGTTGATGAAGGCCATTCTTACAGGTGTGAGGTGGTATCTCAGTGTGGTTTTAATTTGCATTTCTCTGGTGATGAGTGAATTAGAGCATTTCTGCATGTCTGTGGGTCATGCATATCTCTTCTTTGGAGAACTGTCTATGCATGTCTTCTGTCCATTTTTTTTTTTGTAATTTTATTTATTTATCTTCCTTTTTGTTGCCCTTGTCTTTTTATTGTTGTTGTAGTTTATGTCGTCGTCGTTGGATAGGACAGAGAGAAATGGAGAGAGGAGGGGAAGACAGAGAGGAGGAGAGAAAGACAGACACCTGCAGATCTGCTTCACCGCCTGTGAAGCTTCACCCCCTGCAGGTGGGGAGCCGGGGGCTTGAACCGGGATCCTCATGCCGGTCCTTGCGCTTAGCGCCACCTGCGCTTAACCCGCTGCGCTACCGCCCGACTCCCTTCTGTCCACTTTTTTATTGGGTTGTTCTTTTTTCTTTTTGTTGAGCTGAATGAGTTCTTTATAGATGTTTGATATCAAGTACTTGTCTGAAGTATTATGTGTGAATATGTTCTCCCATCTGCTGGGTTTCCTGTTTATCTTTATGGAGTTTTCTTTTGATGTATGGAAGCTTTTTCATTTGATAGAGTCCCACTTGTTCAATCTTGCTTTTGTTTCCCTTGCTCATGGGTGAAGTTTCAAATATGTCTTTAGTGTAAATGTCATGAAATGTTTCGCCGATATGTTCTTCTGTGTATTTTATACTTTCAGGTCTGATATCCAGATCTTTGATCCATTTTGAGTTAGTTTTGGTGTATGGTGTTAATTGGTGGTCTAGTTTCATTTTTCTACATGACCAATTCTGCCAACACCATTTGTTAAAGAGACTTTTCTTTCCCCCAGTGGGCAGATTTGGCCCCTTTGTCATATATGAGGTGTCTGTACATGTATGGATTGAGTTCTGGGCTCTCTATTCTATTCTATTGGTCCATATGACCATTTATGTTTTAGTACCATACTGTTTTGATTACTGCTGCCTTGTAGTATAACCTGAAGTCGGGTGTTGTGGTGCCTCCATTTTCTTCTTTTTCCTTAGGAGTGTTTTTGCTATTCATGGTTTTTTAGTGTTCCACACAAATTTTTGAATAATCTCTTCAATTTCCTTGAAATATATCATTGGGATTTTAATACGGATTGCACTGAATCTATAAATTGCTTTTGGCAAAATTGCCTTTTTAGTGATATTTATTCTCCCAATCCGTGAACAGGGGGTGTTCTTCCATTTCTTTGTGTCATCCTCTATTTATTTTAACAGTGTCTTATAGTTTTCCTTGAAAAGGTCCTTTACATCCTTTGTTAGATTTATTTCTAGATATTTGAAATTCTTGGGTTCAATTATGAATGGCATTTCTTCCTTCAGTTTCATTTCTTCTGACCATAACGAAATGCCACAGATTTATGGGTATTGATCTTGTAGCCTGCTACTTTACTGAGTTTATTGATGATTTCCAGTAGCTTCTTGGTAGAATTTCTGGGGTCTTCTAGGTTTACCAACTTATCATCTACAAATAATGAGAGTTTAACTTCATCCTTTCCAATTTGGATTCCTTTGATATCTCTTTCTTGTCTGATTGCTATGGCAAGGACTTCTAGGACTATGTTGAATAAAAATAGTGAGAGTGGGCACCCTTGTCTAGTTCCTGATTTTAGGGGAAAAGCTTTTAGTTTTTCCTCATTGACTATGACATTAGTTGTAGGTTTATCATATATAGCCTTTATTATGTTAAGGAATTTTCCTTCCACTCCCAGTTTCTCCAGGGCCTTTATCATAAATGGATGTTGTACCTTGTCGAATGCTTTTTCTGCATTGATTGATAGAATTGTGATTTTTATCTTTCCTTTTGCTGATATAGTGGATTTCATTTATTGACTTTCAGATGTTGAACTGTTGAACCATCCCTGCTTCCCAGGGATGAATCCCACTTGATCTTGGTGGATTATTCTCTTAATATATTGTTGTATTTGATTAGCCAAGATTTTGTTGAGGATCTTTGCATTGATATTCATCAGGGATATATGTCCATAGTTTTCTTTTTTGGTGGGGTCCTTTCCTGCTTTGGAGATCAGGGTGATGCTAGCCTTATAGAATGTGTTTGGGAGTGCTCCCTCTTCTATTTTCTGGAAGAGTTTGAGGAGGATGGGTGTTAGTTCTTCTTTGAATGTTTTGTAAAATTCATTAGTATAACCATCAAGACCTGGGCTTTTCTTCTTGGGTAGGCTTTTGATTACTATTTCAATTTCTTTACTAGTGATTGGCCTGTTAAGTTTATCTACTTCCTCTTGTGTCGAGGTTGGTCCCTACTCTAAGAATGTGTCCATTTCTTCTAAGTTGTCAAATTTGGTTCCATCCAGGTGTCCATAATATTCCTGCATAATCTTTTGAATCTCTACCTCATCTGCTGTTATGTCTCCTCTTTGATTTTTGAGTGATTTTACCATAGCATTATCTCTTTTTCTCTTGGTGAGTGTAGCTAGTGGCTTATCTATTTTATTTATTCTTTCAAAGAACCAATTCTTATTTTCATTAATCTTCCTAATGGTCTTCTTGTTTTCTATTTCATTGATTTCTGCTCTGATTTTAACTATTTCCTGTCTTCTGCTGACTGTTGGCTCTTTTTGTTGCTCCACTTCTAGTTGATTAAGGTGGGTTGGTAGATGGTTTACTAGTGATTTCTCCTGTTTATTAATGTGGGCCTGTATTGCTATGAACTTTCCTCTCAGCACTGCTTTTGCTGCATCCCATAGGGTCTGTTAACTGGTTTCTTCATTTACATTGGTATCGAGATAATTCTTAATTTCTTTTTTGATCTCTTCAATGTCCCACTTATTGTTCAACAGCATATTGTTTAGTCTCCAGGCTTTGGGAAGATTTATTTTCCATTTATGGTTGATTTCTAGTTTCATGCCTTCATGGTCTGAGAGGATGCATTTTATGATTTTAATATTTAAATATCTGTTTAAACTGTCTTTGTGGCCCAGCATATGGTCAATCCTTGTAAATGTTCCATGTGTACTTGAGAAGAATGTGTATCCATTACTTTTGGGATGGAAAGTTCTGTATATATCTATTAGGTCCATTTCATTTATAGTTTCATTTAAGTTCACTATTTCTCTATTGATTTTTTTTGTCCAGATGTTCTGTCTCTTGCTGTGAGAACGGTGTGTTGAAATCTCCTAATATTGTGTTGCTATCAATGTCTCCTTTGAGTTCAGTAAGTGTTTGTTTTATATATTTGGGTGCTCCTAAGTTGGGGGCTTATATATTAATGATGGTTATATCTTCTTGTTGGATTGATCCTTTAACCATTATGTAATGCCCTTCTTTATCTTTGATTACTTTATTTGCCTGAAAGTCTATTTTATCAGAGAATAGGATAGCTATCTCTGCCCTTTTTTGTGAGTTATTAGCTTGGAACATCCTGCTCCAACCTCTTATATTTAGTTTCTGTCTGTCTTTTCTTTGGATATGTGCTGTTCTTTAATCCATTTAGCTACTCAGAGTCTTTTGACAGGTGAATTTAGGCCGTTCACATTTAGGGTGATTATTGATACATGTGGTTTACTTGTGTTCATTCTGATTTTTGTTTTGAATTTATTTTAAATTGTTGAGTCTTTGACCATTTGTTTCTATCTAACCTATTGTGTGGATGAGTTTCTGTAATGAGTTCCTCACTGGTTTTTATTATGTTTTCTATAAATCTCAATTCTGTTTTGTTGTGTGGTTACCATGTGTCTAAACTAGCATTGTGTATCTAGAAAAGTCTTTTTAAAGTTGATCTTGATTAACAAACATTTGATAGGGATTCTTTGTCTTTTAAATTCCTCCCCTATTTGTTTATTGTTCTTTCCTATTTTACTGTGTTTTTGTTTCTATTTTTTAAAAATATTTTATTTATTCCCTTTTGTTGCCCTTATTATTTTATTGTTATAGTTATTATTGTTGTCAATGTTGTTGGATAGGACAGAGAGAAATGGAGAGAGGAGGGGGAAGACAGAGGGAGGGAGAGAAAGATAGACACCTGCAGACCTGCTTCACCGCTTGTGAAGCGACTCTCCTGCAGGTGGGGAGCCGGGGCTTGAACCGGGATCCTTACTGTGGTCCTTGTGCTTTGTGCCACCTGCACTTAACCCACTGTGCTACAGCCCGACTCCCTGTGTTTTTGTTTCTAGTCTACTGCTGTTCACCTTGCTGAGAACATGTGTTCCTTTGCTTCCTCCTTTCCTGTAAGACTCCATTCAGTATTTCTTGTAAGGTGGGGTTGGTTGTGGCAGATTCCCTTAGTTTTTGAATATTTGGGAATGTCTTTATTTCTCCCACATACTTGAAGGATAATTTTTCAAGATACAAAATTCGTGGTTGAAATTCCCTTTCCTTTTTTGCATCTGAAATTTCTTGGATTTCTTGCCTTAAATATGTCATTCCACTCTCTCCTTGCCTCTAGGGTTTGTGAAGAAAAATCTGATGAAAGTCTGATATTTCCCCCTTTGTATGTAACTTCTTTCCTTTCCCTAGCAGCCTACAAAATTTTCTCTTTGTCGTTGAGTTTTGATAACTTTACAATAATGTGCCTTGGTGTTGGTCATTTTGGATTTGTGAACCTGGGTGGCTGATTGGCCTCCAAAATAGGTATGTTCTGAGGATTGCGTAGGTGAGGGAAATTTTCATCTAAAATTTCTCTGAAAATTACTTCTGGACCTTTGACCTGGTCTGCTTCCTCAGATATCCCTATAACTCATATATTTGACCTTTTTATGGAGTCTGCCATTTCACAGAGAGTAGCTTCATTCTTTCTAAACCTTTCCTCTCCCTCATCTTTGAATTGAAAGAGTGGGCTAATTGTGTCTTCTAGATAGGAAATTCTTTCTTCTGCATGTGTGAGTCTATTTCCTAAGCTTTCTACCTGAGATTGAACTGCAGTTCTGTTCCCCTGGTTTGAGTGCACATTTTTGTTCCAATACCACACTGCAATGGCTGTTATTTAGTCGTATTATAAGCTGAAGTTGGGGAGTGTGATAGCCTTCATTTTTTCCCTTCCTTCTCAGGACAGCTTTGACTATTTGTGGTTTTTGCTTGTTTTTTAAAAAATTTTTTAATTATTTATTTATTCCCTTTTGTTGCCCTTGCTGTTTTATTGTTGTAGTTATTGTTGTAGTCACCATTGATGTCATTGTTGTTGGATAGGACAGAGAGAAATGGAGAGAGGAGGGGAAGACAGAGAGGGGGAGAGAAAGACACCTGCAGACCTGCTTTACCGCTTGTGATGCGACTCCCCTGCAGGTGGGGACCTGGGGGCTTGAACCGGGATCCTTACACCGGTCCTTGCGCTTTGCGCCACCTGCGCTTAACCTGCGCTTAACCTGCTGAGCTACAGCCCGACTACCTGTTTGTTTGTTTTTTTTTGTGTGTGGTTACACATGGATTTTTGGATGAGTTATTCAATTTTCTTGAAAGAATGCTAGTGGGGTTTTGATAGGGTTGGATGTTCCTGTCTACGCCTATCAGTCCAGGCCTTGCCTTTCCTCTGTCTGGTGTGACCATGGCATTTCTCCCAGCAGTATCACCTCTGGACTCTTGGGCTGTATCTAGGCTAGCAGTCTTTCCCCCGCTGCCTTGGGCCACTATGATATAAAGAGTATCAAGAGGGTTGGGCCGAGGCTCACCTGGAAGAGCACACAGGTGAACATGGTTGAGAATCTGGGTTCAAGTCCTGTGTCACCAGCTTGGAGCACCTGCAGTGGGGAGCTTCTGAGCAGCAGAGTTGTACTGTGGTATCTCTTTTCTCTCTGTTCCTCTCTCTGTCTTTGTATCTTACCTTCTGTCTAAAAGAAAAAGATGGCCAGGGGCTAGGTAGTGGTATACCCTGTTGAGTGCAAAAGTTACCATGGGGGGAAAAAAAAAGTTACCATGGGTAAGGACCTGAAAGGACCAGGGTTCGAGCCCCTGCTCCCTATCTGCAGGGGGAAAATTTCATAAGTGGTGAAGCAGATCTGCAGGTGTCTCACTTTCTCTCACCTTTTATGTCTTCCCTTCCCCTCTCAATTTCTCTCTGTCCTGTGGAAAAAAAAGAAAAGAAAAAGAAGACCAACCAACTAAACAAACAAAACAACTGCCAGGAGCTATGGATTCATTTTTCAAAAAATTATTTCTTTATGATTGGATAGAGACAGAGAGAAATTGAGAGAGTATGGGGAGACAGATAGGAAGAGAGACACCTGCAGCCCTGCTTCACCACTCATGAAGCTCTCCCCCTGCAGGTCGGGACCAGGGACTTGAACCTGGGTCCTTGCAAATTGTAATGTGAGCGCTTAACCAGGTGTGCTACTTCCTGGCCCCCAGCTGTGGATTCTTCAGCAAGTACTAAACCCCAGCGATAACCCTGATATATATGTCACTGGTAGCAGTGGCATTGTATCGACACTGAGTGAAGGAAATATGCTGAGACCTGTCTCCCTGATCTCACAGGCAGAGTATCTCGCTGAAAACAGCAAGAGTAAAATCCTAACCAACAGGAGAATCTATCCCCTAAATACATCAGACATCCTCAGCCAGAATCAGAAGAACACCAACACCCAGGTCATTCTCAATTTGACATTCTCAACCCGAATTTGGGTCATAAAACTTGGGACAGTATTGACTTCCGGGGACCTCCAAGCTGAAAGCAAACAACTCTTGAACCTATAAAATGCCTCCACCCTACCTGGAGTGTGGCTCTCACTTTTTGTCTCCTTCGTAGCCTGGGGAGTTCACCACTCCAAACCTCCTTGATTAAACTCTTTATCTGCTCTCCCAACTCTGCTTGACTTATGTTACACCTAGTAACTCTGACACTTTACTGCCACGCAAAGCTAACACTGAGGCCCAGCCAGAAACCCAGTGGCAAAAAAAAAAAAAAAAAAAAAGAAAAGAAAAGAAAAGGAAGGGGACTTGCAAATGAGCTCACTTGGATAGCTTTGCCACACGTGCAACCAGGTCCAAATTTGGCCTTCACTGCATTGGAAGAAGCTTGGGTGCTGTGGTCTGTTTCTACCCACCCATCTCTCTCTCTGAAAAAGTCAGCAGAGAGCTTTGGGAAGAACAAACAAACAAAAACCCCCAAAACCAACACATCTTCTGCATGAATTTTTACTTTGGAAGGAGACAAGGCAGAGAGAGAGAGCTCATTTTGATGCATGTGGTGTCCTGTTTTTGTCCGAGAGCAGATAATTATTATTATTATTTTGCTTCCAGGGTTATCACTGGTGCTCAGTGCCAGCACTCTGAATCCACTGCTCCTGAAGGCTGTTTTTTCCCCCTTTTGTTGTCCTTGCTGTGGTTGTTATTGTTGTTATAGCTGTTGTTGTTGGATAGGACAGAGAGAAATCGAGAGAGGAGGGGAAGACAGACACCTGAAGACCTGCTTCACTCCTTATGAAGCGACCCCCTTGTAGGTGGGCAGCTTGGGGCTCGAACAGGGATCCTTAAGCCAGTCCTTGCGCTTTGCGCCATGTGTGCTTCACTTGCCGCACTACTGCCAGCCCCTCAGATACTACCATTGTAAAGGCTGGGGGTGGGGGGCAGATCCCAGGGCCTGAGAACATCTCTAGTTACCTGTTCTTGGTCCCCTTTCTTGCACTTGCTTTTTTGGTTTTGTGATCTGGGTTTCATCCAACAGAACACCTCATCTCCCCAAGCCTTCTTTCCAACCTGTGCTGCTCTGAGCCTCTTCCCTCTGGTTCTTCTGCCTGGAACTGTTTCCCTTAATTGTCACTGCCCTTCTCCCACCCAGATTAACTGTGTGAGCAGGAGAGCCCAAGGGAGCAGCTTACACCAGAGACTGTTAGTAGAGCCCACCTCCAGCCGGCTCTCCCTTGAGCCCCACCCTAGTTTTCCAATCTGTGTTCCAGCCCCCTCTTCCCACCTCCTGGTCTAAACTTTCTTTGGAC
Organism: Erinaceus europaeus; assembly: GCF_950295315.1. NCBI lineage: Eukaryota > Metazoa > Chordata > Mammalia > Eulipotyphla > Erinaceidae > Erinaceus > Erinaceus europaeus. The sequence goes on along the minus strand of NC_080181.1, from coordinate 44,932,507 downwards.
TTCACTCTTGACTCTTGCAAACCTAGTATTTTTCAAAAATTTAAATTGACCCATTTTTATTTTATTTTATTTATTTATTTTTTTTAACTTTCAGTGAATCATGTTATCCTGCAGCTGTTCCACCCATTAATTCAAGGGCATTCAGGGCTTTGGGGGAAAAGCAGGTGTTCTCCAGCACAAAGAACTCATTACTGAATTTTGATTCCCAGTGCTGACTTCCTTCAGTCTCTGGAGAGACTACAGTCCTGAAAACCAGGCTTTGTTGCAAGGGAAAAGGGAATCTCTAAATTCCAGGAGCTTCCCTTTATATATGAGAGACAAGCTAACGGCCTGAAAACTGTCTGACTCTCTAGCCCCAAGTCCTTAGGAAAGTGGAGGCTCCAGAGAAGAGTCCCTTTCCCAACAGGAAATAGGAACGAGAAATAGGGGGGCTGGAGCATATGCTCTAGGGAGCTGGAGCAAAGAAGCTTCTTGGGTCCCAGGAAAGGACCAAAACACCTGCCCCCCTCCACCTTGGGGAAGACAAAGGGAGCAGGAGAACGGCACTGTGGGCTTTTGCTCCCCTCACCCTCATGCTGAGGGCTGACTAGCAGGGCTTGGTCCTTTTTTAATTTTTATCTTTAGGATGCTGGGAATGGAACCCAGAGCCTCATACATGCAAAGCTTGCATTTCTACCACTGAACGGTCCCCTGCTCTCCCGGCGCTAGATCAGGGGTTAGAAACCTTTGCTGTGCTGGCTTAGTACCTCTTTTAGCTTCTGTGAGCCAGGTGGTCACTGCTTGCAACAAACAAGGTAAGCCAGCCCTGCAGTTGTACACAGTTCATCCCTGGAGACTGAAAGTGGGTGAAGCGGATAGCTGCGTGCAAACAGAACTTTGTTTTACTCTGTTCACAAAAGCCAGGCAGGCTAGATTTGACCCAAGGGCTGTTGTGGGCTGCCCGGTGCTCTACATGATTGGGCCTGAGACCCCCAGGCCCGCGTGAGTGGAATAAAGACATCCGGGTGTTTCCATGTGGATGTGAGGCTGTTAAAGGTGGCAGGGCGTGAAGAGTTAGGGTGTCTGCCCTCAGGGATCTTCAGTGGTGGCCATGGGACTGTGCCCTAGAGGAGGCAGGGGACGGACCACCTCAGCTGAGACCTCATCGCAGTGGGTCTCAGGACCACCCAGAACTCAGGTGAGGTGGAGAGAAGGCAGCATGAGATCTGGAAGGACACAGCAGAGGCTGGACTGACCTGGGAGGTGAGGATGAGCTGGTCCTACAGGGGGCGCCCTTGGCCCAGGCTCGCCTCGGAAAATTGTCTGCACTTGAGATTGTCAGCTTCTTCCAGAGACACTCTGCCACCTTTCCATCTGCATGAGGCACAGGCACTTCAAGTTCAGGGTGTCCCATTCATACTTTCTCTGCACTTCTCCATAGACCTCCCCTCCTCCCTTCCCTTCCCTTCCCTTCCCTTCCCCTCCACCCCATTCTCTCCTCCTCTCCCTTCCCCTCCACTCTTCCTTTCCCTCCCCTCCCTTCTTCTTCCTTCCCCTCGTCCACTCCCCTACTCCCCTCCCCTCTCCTCCCCTCTTCTCCTACCCTCTCTTCTTCCCCTCCCTTCCCCTCCACTACTCTCCCCTCCTTCCATCTCCTTCTCCCCTCCACTCCCTTCCCCTCCCTTCACTTGCCCTCCCCTCCCTTCCCCTCCACTCCCCTCCTCTGCTTCCTCCCCCCTCTCCTCCTCCCCTCCCTTCCTTCCCTCCTCTCCCCTTTTCCCCTCCCCTTCTCCCCTCCCTTCCCCTTCACTCCCCTCCTCTGCTTCCTCCCCTCCCCTTCTTCCCTCCCTCCCTTCCTTCCCTCCTCTCCCCTTTTCCCCTCTTCTTCTCCCCTCCTTTCTCTTCCTCCCCTCTCCTTTTCCCTTCCCCTCCTCCACTCCCCTCTTCCCCTCCTTTCCCCTTCTCCTCTCCCCTCTCCTCCTTCCCTCCCCCTTCCAACACCTCTCCACTCCTGTTTTTTCTTTTTCTCTTCTTTTCATTCTTTCTTTTTAAATTTTTTCTTCTTCCTCTCTTTCTTCCGTCCCTCTTTCTTCCCTTCTTTCTTTCTTTCTTTCTTTCTTGCCACTAGGGTTATTGGTGGGGCTTCACGCCAACATGATTCCTCCCCTTCCTTAGGGCTTTTTTTTTTTTTTTAAAGCTAGGTGGTGAGAGACAGGAGAAACACTGAGTACCACGTCACTCACTGCTCATGAAGCTTCCCCTGTTAGGTGCATCTATGTGGTGGCCAGAGGTTTGAATCCAGGTCCTTGGGTGTGAGAAAGTGAGTCTATACTGGGCTAGCCATCTTCTGGCCCTTTTTCCCTTTTTTGATGCTCTCTTTGGAGGAGAAGGGACACGTCCTTTAGGGTATTTGGGATGGGGGTTGCTGTGATGAGGCGATGCAGGCAGAGATGGTGAAGAATGAATGGTTCAGGGCCTGGTTGAAGGCACACATTACTATGCACTAGGACTTCGGTTCAAGCCTCCATTTTCCACCGGCAGGGGGGAAGCTTCCCGAGTGTTGAATCAGTACTGCAGATGTCTTTCATCTCTTTCCCCCTCTATTTCTTCTTTCCTCTCAATTTCTATCCAAGTAATAAATAACAATAAAAAGGAATGAATGATTCTATCTGTGCCCAGGGCAGCATTATTTAGGGGGATCTGGGCAATGCTGAACTTGGGGAAGAAGAAGTAGGTGGAAACCGGGCTGGCTCGGTGCACCTTTGTTCTCTAGTTCTGAGCTGGCAGGGCTTGTCAGGTGTGGCCTCTTATTTGAGAAGAAATGGAAACCAGCGAATCTCACTGGTCAGCAGATAAACTTGATGCTGCTCTGAGTGGGTTGGAAGCTCTGGGCTTACACATAGAGTGCTACTCACCACGGCTATCTCTCATGGGATATTGTGGGTTTTCATCTGATTATAGAGTGAAAGCATTTTATTTTTATATGCGGATATCTGAGGAGAGAGAGTCGTATACACAAACAGCCCAGAGTACTGCTCTACTGTCTGTGCTGTGCCATTGGCATTTGTCCTTCTTTCCATCTGGTGGTGAGGATCAAACCCAGGGTCTCCTACATCCACACTATTTCTTAGACCTAGAATTTTTTTTTTAACACAGCCTAATATTTCGTTGTGAGAGAGTAAACTCTTCCCTCTCCTTCCCTCTCCCTGCTTTGTCATTGCCAAGACTTCACTACTCTGAGCTGTCTTTTAAAAAAATATTTAATTTATTTTTTGTTAGATAGAGACGGAGAGAAATGTTAGGGAAGGGGGAGATAGGGAGAAAGATAGACACCTGCTTGTGAAGCTTCTCCGCTGTGGGTGTGGACCAGGGGCTTGAACCTGGGACCTTGAGCATGGTAAAATGTGGGCTCAACCAGTGTGCCACTGCCTGTCTCCCTGTAGGTGAACTCTTTTGCTGGATACATACATAATGTATATGTCCATGCATGTGTATGTTTATTATTATCATTATCAGTAGTAGTAATTATTATTATTATTCCAGTGAGAGAGAGAGTTCACCTGGAAGTCCTTTGCCATGCACACCACCCAGATATGAATTAGCCCTCCACTGTATTGGAGTAAGGTTTGATGCTGTGGTTATTTTTCTTTCTCCCTTTCTCTGTCATGTCTCTCTCTCTCTCCTTCTGTTTCTCTTTTTCAAGCTGAAAAGCATCAGCCCAGAGTAATGAAGCCCCAGTGATGACATGAACAAACAAAGTAAAACAAAAGATAGCATTGAGTTAACTTTGAAAATACAGAAAAATAAGCAAGAGAGAAAGCAAAGCTTGTCTGGCAATCTTGATTCCCCCCCCTCCCCCCTGAGAAACTATCCTGGGTCTTATTTGTGGCCCAGATAACTCCTGTGGGTGTTTACCAAACAAAAGGGAAACATATAGCAGCTACAGCTTGTTAGAAATTCAAGTGATATAGAAAGCCACAGAGCGGCAGGTGGGTCTCCTGCCTTCCCTCAGAGGCAACCCCAAGAAAGAGGTATTTGCTGGCAGGGGTGGGTGGGAAAGAGAGACCAAGTGCATTGTGCTGACTTTTCTTAACTCTTATCTAGCAAAAATAGTGCTTTTTTTTTTTTTTTTGTAGTTGTTTTTACCAGAGCTCTGCTCGGCTCTGACTCGGGGTTGAACTTTGGGCCGGGGAGCCTCCCAAGCGTGTGAGTCTTTTTGCAGAACCATCATGCTGTCTCCCGAACCCCACATTGTGTTCTGAGTCACTGATTTTCTGACAGGCTCCGATTAATCTGACACTTTGGTAATTTTACTTCACAGACATTCATTTCAGATACTTGAATATATGTGCTGACTTGCGTAAGGATCCACATGAGCTATGTCCTGGCCAGTGGGCTTCTAGGTCAAGGGGCACATGCGAGTTTAGATGGAGCTGGATTTTGCAGACTGACTCTAGTACAGAACAGGCTCCGCCATTTATAAATCTGGTGTCCCTAAGCAAGGCGACCCCAAACCAACCTTGGCTCTCAGCTTAATCCTGACCTCCTCAGAGAGGTCTGCCCTGATCACCCTATTTTAAGAACACATTCTATTCTCCTCCTCCTCCTTCTTTTTAATTGCTACCAGGGTTATCTCTGGGGCTCAGTACCAGCACTAAGAATATACCATTCCCAGTGGCCAATTTCCCTCCCTCCTTTTCTATTATACTTGAAAGGACAGAGAGAAATTGAGAGAGGATTGGGACATAGGTAGAGACCTGCAAACCTGCTTCACTGTGAAATCCCCTCCTCCAGATGGGCTGTGGGGGCTCAAACTCAGCTCCTTGTCAGGACTCCCCCTCTTTTTTGCCACCAGGGTTATTGCTGGGGCTTGGTGCTGGCATTATGAACCCACCACTCCCAGTGGCCATTTTTCCCCTTCTATTTTATCTGATAGGACAGAGAGAAATTGAGAGGGGAGGGGAAGATAGAGAGGGAGAGAGAAAAATATACACCTGCAGACCTGCTTTACCGTTCATGAAGCGTTCCCATTGCAGGTGGGGAGTGAGGGCTCGAACCCAGGTCCTTACACATGGTACTGTACTGTGTGCATTTAATCAAGTATGCCACTGCCTGGCCCCCTTCTTCTCTCTCTTTTTTTCTTTTTTCCTCTTTCTTTTCCCTCCTTCCTTCCTTCCTAAAGATTTATTTATCTGTTATGAGAGAGGAGAAAAGAGAGAGTATCAGAGCTCCATCTGGCACACATGATACTGCTAACTCAGGACTTCATGCTCAAGAGTCCTAATCTCCATCCACTGCACCAACTGCCCACTTTCTACTCTGACTACAGTTTTTTGCTTCCCAGAATAATGATCGTGCAAAGCAAAAACAGAACTCTCATACCCTGTTTAACATTGTTGTGGTTATTATTGTTGTTATTGATGTCGTTGTTGTTGGATAGGAAAGAGAAATGGAGAGACGAGGGGAAGACAGAGAGGGGGAGAGAAAGACAAACAACCGGGATCCTTAAGCCGGTCCTTGTGCTTTGCGCCACGTGTGCTTAAGGTGCTGCGCCACTGCCCAAATCCCTTTTTTTTTTTTTTTTTGGTAAGTTCATGTGTATCAGATCTCTAGATTCCACATGAGTGAAACCATCTGGTATTTGTTTTTCATCTCTTTATTTTGTTAAGCATAATCACCTCTAGTTCCATCCATTTTGTCCCAAAGGACACAGTATCATCTTTTTTTTTTTTTTAATTGCAGAGAAGTATTCTGTGGAATATATGCCCATAAGTTCTTTATCATGTTATCTGTTGATGGGCATTTTGGCTGCTTCCACCCTGGCTATTGTCAGTAGTGCAGCTATGAACATAGGGGTGGGGGTAAGGGTAGTTAGCATAATGGTTATGCTAAGAGACTCTCATGCCTGAGGCTCCAGAGTCCCAGGTTCAATCTCCTGCACCACCGTCAGCCAGAGCTGAGCAGTGATCTGGTAAAAACAAACAAAAACACAGGGGTGCATATGCCCCTTTGAATCAGTGTTTGAGTATCTTTTGGATAAATGCTGGAGTGTAGTATTGCTGGGTCACAAGGTAAAGAAATGAAATTCTTTTTTGCCTGACATTATGCTAACTCCGTAGACATTTATTCATGTATATATTTACATATTTTACTGGCTGAAGCTGTTACAAGTCTGCCTACATTCTAGGGCAGTGGTCCCACTGCAGAGAAGCACATGGGGTGGACAATGCTGTTCTGACTTGTTCTTAGAAAATTCAAGTCATTGCTGGGGAAATGGCCTAACTGGTAGAGCTCTGAACTTTCGTGTCTGCGATCGGGTTCAACCGCTGGTGCCACATTTATTGGAGTGGTGCACTGGCTTCTCTCCATTTCTGTCCTCATTGTCTGTCTTGTGTGTCACTTTCCCCACTTATAATAAATAAAAAATAAACCTTAAAAGAAAAAAACATCTAAGTCACGCTGGGGAGATAGCACAGTGGGAAACCCAGGGGACTTGTATGCCTGAGACCCCAGGTTCAACCTAGGGACCCCCATATGTCAGAGTGGGGCTCAGTCACTTGTCTGTGTGCCCCTCACTCAGAAAACATACAGAAATCTTTGAAATCTTACTACGTGTGTGGTAACTTAAGTATGGCTCTTTTTATTTTTAATAGCTTATTTTTTTTTTTTAGACTTTATCAAGTTTCCAAATAAGATAATAAATCCTCTCTGTATGTTAACTTGGTCTGCTAGGTTTATGAATTAATGGAGGGAGAATTAATCAGCCAGTTGACAACAGTGTGCCTTCCTGTATAAGCTCATCTCATTACTTGGACTTTCTTCCTTGTGCCCCATGGGAGAGTTTTCGTGTCTTTGACTCAACTGAATTCCCAGATGTGCTATTTTCAGGTGTTATTGTAAGTGAGCTTTTTAAATTTTATGTGTTACAACTGGTTTTATTTGTTTATAGGGGAAAAAAGGAAATTTTACAACTTTGTTAAGCTGTCAGTTTGCCAGTTATTCTGCTTCTGACAATTCTTAAAATTTGATTCTCTAATACTCTCTAGGCATGTGGCCTGTCATTTGTTAGTGATACTAATTTTTTCCATTGTACTAGTTGCTGTCATAGATATTTTGAGTTCTAATTTTGTCATGTATATGTGCCAGGCATAGGTAGGTGTGTGTGTGTGCATGTATATGCGTGTGTGTGTGTGTGTGTGTGTGTGTGTGTGTGTGTGTGTAGCCAGGGCATTGCCCCAGGTTGCCTTTTCATTCAGGTAGAGAGATAGACACCAAAGCATCTCAGCTTTCTGCTTTCATAATATCTGCCTTGTGTTGTTGGGTCACACATGTGCCAAGTCAGGGACCCTATCTAATGGTTTATCTCTCTGGTTCCATTGTTTTAAAAAAATGTGTTTGGGAGACTGGAAGGTGGCTTATCTGAGAGAGAGTGCATATTAGCATGTGTGAGGACCCAGGTTCAAACTCCTGGGCACCTCATGGGAGTGTCTGCCTGAGGGAAGCTTCATAACAGTAGAGCAGTGCTGTAGTGTAGAGCCTCTGAGACGCAGGCATGAACGTCTTGTGCTATCTCTCCAGCCCACCTTTTTAAGTTTTTTCCTTAAATACCAGTCTTAAAACTCTGTTTCTAGATTTACCATCTTTAGGCCTTAGTGCCTCCCCACTGGGAAATATGAAGAAACCAATGCACTTTCCAGCTTTGTGTCTCTCACTCCACACTGTTCAGTTGAGAAAAAGGTTCATCTTGTGTTAACCATGTTTGAACACTTCCCACCTCTAACCAGAAGAGTTCTTTACTCTACTCCCACTAGGAGCCACAGCTGTTTGTTTTTTTGTTTGTTTGTTTATTTTATTTCTCATCTCTGAGATGACATGGAGGTGTTGGGGCAATTCTACTAACTCTCTGGAGGTGGCTCTCCTCTGCTTCCATCTGCTGCTTTTGAAGTTGATGACTACTAATGAGGTTGTTCAGGGTTTCATTTACTTCTCCCTTGCTTCTTGCTTTCAAGGAGGATAGAACCGAGGACTATGAGACCTTGCTGTATAGTGCAGAGATTTGCCACAAAGTTTGTTAAATTTTGGGAAAAGGATATTTAGGTTGGTTTTTATTATACCATCTTAGTACTTTTCTTTTAAAGTAAAGAGGCATCTGATGGTTCAGTACACACTGCGAAAACTCATCATTGCCTTTCTAGTAGAAAAAAAAGCCATTCCTATATTATATTATTTTAATTTAAAAATATTTATTTACTCAGCGGGTTAAACACACATGGTGTGAAGTGCAAGGACCAGCTTAAGGATCCCTGTTGAAGGCCCTGGCTCCCCACTTGCAGGGGAGTCACTTCACAAGCAGTGAGGCAGATCTGCAGGTGTCATCTTTCTCGCCCCTCTCTGTCTTCCCCATCTCTCTTGATTTCTCTCTGTCCTATCCAACAATGATGACATCAGTAACAACAACTACAACAACAATAAAAAAACAAGGGCAACAAAAGGGAAAATAAATAAATAAATATAAAAAATTTCCTTAAAAATGTATTTACTTATTAACATGAGAATAAAAAGGGTGAGAGAGAGAGAGAGAGAGAGAGAGGGACAGACAGAGAGAGGACGAACCAGAGCATTACTGCAGCATGTGTGATGCCAGGGATCAAGCTTGGGATGCCTAGCACTGAGAGTCCAATGCCTCAAGCACTGTGTCACCTCCCTGGTCACCATTTATATCTCTTAAAGCTAGAGTTGGGGATGCACGAATATGCAACAGGGAAAGAACAGTCTCTTTAATGAATGGCACTGGGAAACTGGACAGTCATATGGAAAATAATGAACTTTCTTCTTCTTCTAGCGTTTGCCCTTCTTCCGTAGCCAGTCAACAGCGTCAGGTTGAGCCTGATGTAAAGTTTCGAGACCTCCTTTGAATCTGGAGAGGTGGCAGTCGTTGACTATGTGGGTCATAGTCTGTCTGGAGCCACAGGGGCAGTTCGGGTCGTCTCTGGCTCCCCAGCGATGGAACATAGCCGCGCACCGGCCATGGCCTGTTCGTTAGCGATTGAGGAGACTGAAACCAGTTAACTAATTTACAAAAATTAATTTAAAATGGATTAAAGATTTAAGAGTAATGTATGAAACCATAGAACTTAAGAAGAAAATAGAGGTAGATTCAGCAGAGAAGCAATTACAAAATCCAGACTTTCCACCTTCTGTACCCCACAATGATCCTGGGCCCATACTCCCAGAGGGATAAAGAATAGGGAAAATATCAAAGGAGGGGATTGGATATGGAGCTCTGGGGGTGGGCATTGTGTGGAATTGTACCCCTCTTATCCTGTAGCCTTGTCAATATTTCATTTTATAAATAAAAAAATAAAATATAGGTAGAAACTCCTTGGCATTGGTCTTGGCAGTGACTTTTAAAATTTGACAACAAGGAGTCGGGCGGTAGTGCAGCGGGTTAAGCGCAGGTGGTGTAAAGTGCAAGGACCTGCGTGAGGATCCCAGTTCGAGCCCCCAGCTCTCTACCTGTCGGGGAGTTGCTTCACAAGAAGTGAAGCAGGTCTGCAGGTGTCTATCTTTCTCTGTCCCCCTCTGTCTTCCCCATCTCTCTCCATTTCTCTCTGTCCTGTCCAATAATGATGACATCAATAACAATAATAACTACAACAATAAAACAACAAGGCAACAAAAGGGAATAAATAAATAAATATTAAAAAAATTAAAAATCAACAACAAAAGCAAAGACAGCAGTAGCGCAAATAAATGGGACTACATCAAATGGTAAAAGCTCCCACACAGTGAAGGAAACCATCAACAATATATATATATATATATATATATATATATATATATATATATATATATACAAACCAACAAATGAAAGAAAACATGGATTAGGTAAGTTAATATCCAAGCATGTAAAGAACTCACACAACTCCAGCAATTCCACCCCTGGGCATTTACCCCAAAAATAAAATAACACTGTTTCGAAGAGATATATGCAGCCCCGTGTTCATAGCTGCTTTATTCCCAATAGCAAAAACTTGGAAACAACCAAAATGCCCTTCGACAGATGACTGGATAAAAAAGTTATGGGGCATATATTCAGTGGAGTATTACTCAACAATAAAAGATGATATTCTGTCCTTTGGGCTAAAGTGGATGGAATTGGAGAAGATTATACTTGTCACCTTTGGTGACAAGAATGGTAAGAAAAAAAGAAAAAGAAAAGACTATACTGTAAACCATTAACCCCTCAATAAAAAAAATGAGAAAAAAGCCCCAAAACTCCCCAAACTCACACAGCTCAATAGCAGAAAAGCAAACAGTCCAGTTTTAAGTGGGGTAAAGATCCAAATAGGCATTTCCCTAAAGAAGATGCAGAGACAAAGACAGAAGACCAACAGGTGCAAGAGAAGATGCTCAACATCACAAATCATCAGGGAGATGCAAATCCAAACCACAAGACATCACTTCACACCTGCAGGGTGGCTTTTTGTCAAAAAGACATGAAATAACAAGTGTTGACAAAAACATGGAGCCATGCGAGCCTTTGTACACTGTCGGTGGGATTGTAAATTGCTACAGCTATTATGGAAAGTAGTGTGGAGGCTTCACAAAAAATTAAAAAATAAAACTACTGTATTACCCAACAGTTCCATTCTTGGATATTTATCCAAAGGAAATGAGAACATTAACCAGAAAAGGTATATACTTCCTTCTGTTCCTTGCAGCATGATTTGCAATAACCAGGTCATAGAAACTAGTGAAGTGTCTATTGATGCATGTATAAAAATAATATTGCACACAATGCAACATTATTAAGCCTTTAAAAGCAGGAAACCAGCACCCCAGGAGGTAGTGCAGTGGATAAAGCATTAGGCTCTCAATCATAAGGTCCTGAGTTCAATTTCTGAGATTGCATATGCTAGAGTGATGCTCTAGTACTCTCTGTCACCCTCTCTCTCTCTTTATTAACTACATAAATAAATAAATAAATCTTTTTTTTTTTAAGAGAACTTTGCTCTGTGCAACAGCATAGAGAAGTCTCGAGGGCAATGTGAAATATGCTATGTGAAAGAAGTTAGAGAAAGTTAGATAAAACAAATACTATGTGATCTTACTTAGGTTTGTGGAAATCTAAAATAGCATCAACAAAGAAAAACCACATTCATGGATATGAAGAACATACTGGTGGTTGCCAGAGGCAAAGGCTATAAAACACAAATTTCTAACTATAAAATAGTTATGTCATGAAGTTATAAAGTGACTATTGTTAATAACGCCATAATGAATATTTAAAATTGTTAAGAAGCCAGACCTTAAAAACATCATTATAGGGGCCAGATGGTGATGCACATTACCATGCGCAGAGGCCTGGATTTAAGCCCCCAGTTCCCACCTGCAGTGGGGAAGCTTCATGAGTGGTGTAGCAGTGCTGCAGGTGAGTGTCACTCCATCTTTATCTCATCTCCCATTTCCATCTGTTTTTCTCTCTATCCCATCTGTTTCCATCTCTATCCAATAAATAAATAAAGAAAATATTAAACTATTAAATTGTTTCTTAAAAAGTGTCCATCATACATGAAACTTTTTTTTTCCTCCTCCAGGGTTATTGCTGGGCTCGGTGCCTGCACCATGAATCCACCGCTCCTGGAGGCCATTTTCCCCCCTTTTTGTTGCCCTTGTTATTGCAGCCTTGTTGTGGTTATTATTATTGTCATTGTTGATGTTGTTCGTTGTTGGATAGGACAGAGAGAAATGGAGAGAGGAGGGAAAGACATAGAGGGGGAGAGAAAGACAGACACCTGCAGACCTGCTCCACTGCCTGTGAAGCGACTCCCCTGCAGGTGGGGAGCCGGGGGGTGGGGGGGCTCGAACCGGGATCCTTACGCCGGTCCCTGCGCTTTGCGCCACATGTGCTTAACCCGCTGTGCCACTGCCCGACCCCCATAAAACTTTTTTTTTTTTGTCACTAGGGCTCAGTGCCTGTTCAACGTCACTGTCTCCAGCTGCCATTTCTTTCCTTTCCCTGTGCTCTTTGATAGAAATAGAGAGGGAGAGACGGAGGGACAAAAAGCAAAGAGGGAAGGAGAAAGACAGAAACACCTGCAGCACTCCTTTACCACATGTGAAGCTTCCCACCCTGGGGGCTTGAACCTGGGTTCTCATACATGGTAATTTGTGGTTGACTGAGTGGACTACCACATGACCTCCACAAAGAACATTTTATATTATAGCTGTGTATGGTGATGGATATTATTAACTAGATTCATAGTGGTCATTTTACGGTATATACAAATGTGACATCATGTGTACATCTGAAATTATATGCTATATATCAATCATATCTCAACACACATACATAATTACACCTGAATAAAAATTTATAAGACTTGGTTAGATAAATGATATATAGTGAAGTTGCAATGGAGGCCCCATTGTGTACAATTCCCTTTTAAAAATATTTTATTTATTTTCCCTTTTATTGCCCTTGTTTTTTATTGTTGTTGTCATTATTATAGTTGTTGTTATTGATGTCATCGTTGTTAGATAGGACAGAGAGAAATGGAGAGAGGAGGGGAAGACAGAGAGGGGGAGAGAAAGATAGACCTGCTTCACCGCCTGTGAGGTGACTCCTTTGCAGGTGGGGAGCCAGGGCCTCGAACAGGGATCCTTAAGCTGGTCCTTGTGCTTCTCGCCATGTGTGCTTAACCTGCTGTGCTACCACCCAACTCCCACAATTCTAATTTTTATCTATTGAGTATGTAGTGGCTAACATACACAGGTGGAAGGAATATCAGTCAGGGCTCTTGTGAGTTCAGTTTATCTTATTTCTCCATTTGTGATTTGTGGTTAGTAGTGGGTTGCAAGATGGTAAAATTATATAGTTCCATATCTCACCTACTACCAAATGTGAGTTCATTTTAGCCATGTTCACAGAACTGCATGTATCCAGGACCAGTGCTACTCTGTTCAACATCAGCAAAGACAAGTCACCAACCTGGGGTCTAGGGGCAAGAAAGGGCTAGACCTGGTCTTGCTTTGACCTCGGGACAATTCTCTAGTTGAAGAAGGTTATATTCAAACCATACTGGTGACTATAAAATTGGTATTTATACCGGCAGTAGTAGTGTTTTCTGCTGGTGGGGCATAGGGAAGAGGATTTTGTTGTAGGCATAATGTAGCCAGGGGAGAGAAACATGGCAGGATGGGAAATGCATCTGGACAGAGTTCAGGGAACTTGTTTGTTCCCATGGTTTCTCTTGTTTATTAGCTCTGTGACTGTGGGGCACTCACTCTCTTTACTTCAATTTCCTGATGTGCAAAGGCAGATTCAGAAAGCGTGGTTTTGCTTTTCCAGCACGTGTGAGACACTTAGTAAATGTTTGTTGCATGGATGGATGATGGCAAATGAATCTATTAGGATGATGGCAAATGAATCTATTAGGATGATGGCAAATGAATCTATTATTGGTATGATCCTGAGAAAAGACAAATGAAAACAAGGAAATGTTGTGATTAGGTAGGTGGGTTTAGCTTTTGTTTTAAATGGGAGTGTGTTTGCATTCTGGTAATTTTAAAATCCTGAAAATAGTTTTTATCTTTTTAAAAAATTTAATCAGTGACATGGATAAGAAAGCGAAGGTTACCAAGAAAGCTTTAATCCAAGTGAATTATTAATGATTATCTTTGGATTCAGCACCTGATATTTTTTTATTTGCTTTGGGAACTGTCAGAATTCTGAACATCTAGATAAGATAACATCCAGCTAACATAATGAGAAAGGTCCTTTCCTAAGTGAGTTAAATTATTTATAGTATTTGTTTTTTCAGTGGATGGGATAAATGAGTATTTGTCGAGTTTCTCAGAGGAAATTTTTGGCCTCTTATGATCTTTGGTAGGATTTGTTCACTGGTTCTGTTTTAATTATGTGCTGACTTTACCTTAATTTTTTTTCTTGGCTAGGGTTAGGAAGAAGTAAGAAGTGACTATTTCTAATTTGTTTTCTTCCTAGGTTGAGTGTTGTAAAAGTTATTCTGTCTTTGTTGGACCTTGTGGGGCCAGGTGGTGATGCATTCAGTAGAGCACATGTTATCTTGTGTGAGAGGACCCGGGTTCAAGTCTCTGTCCCTAGTCCCCACCAGCAGGTGTATACTTCATGACTGGTGGAGCAGTGCTTCAGATCTCTCTCTCTCTCCTCTCCTCCTATCTCCTCTCTCCTCTCTCCATCACAAAGGGAAAAAAAGATCAGCAGGATGGTGGAGTTATCATTGTGCAGGTACTGAGTCTCGGCAATAACCCTGGTGGATATATCTATATCTATGAAAATTGTATATTATATATACTTTTCTTACTTGCATAAAGGTATAGTCCCATCACTCACTCACCCCACGAAAAACCCAAAAGCATAGTAGTGTATAAAATTTTAAGATTTTATAGTGATTTTATCTCTTTTTAATGATTTTGCTAAATTGTATTTTAGTGTGACTACTGTAGTTTTAAAATATACTTTAGGGAGTCGCAGTAGCTCAGTGAGTTAAGTGCTGGTGGAGCAAAGCACAAGGGCCAGCCTAAGGATCCCGGTTCGAGCCCCTGGCTCCCCACCTGCAGGGGAGTCGCTTCACAAGTGGTGAAGCAGTCTGCAGGTGTCTATCTTTCTCTCCCCATCTCTGTCTCCCCTCCTCTCTCCATTTCTCTCTGTCCTATCCAACCACAACGACATTAGTAACAACCATAATAACTACAAGAAAAAAAAAGAAAAAAAAGATGGCCTCCAGGAGTAGTGGATTCATAATGCAGGAACCGAGCCCCAGTGATAACCCTGGAGGCAAAAAAAAAAAAAAAAAAAAAAAATATATATATATATATATATATATATATATATTACACTTTATATGATGTGCCCTTTCAGTGAGTGGTTTAATTTTCCATCTTAACCATTTAAAAATTTTTAGTGTCAAATATATATATTTGTTATAGAAACAACCTCCAGAACTATTTCATTTTGCAAAAACCAAAACTTTGCACAACTCTCAATTTTTTTTTCATATTTTAAAACTTTATTTTTGATGGAGGGTGAGGAGAGAGAGACAGAGAGAAAGAGAGAGGTGATACACCCGACAGCAGTTTGTGAAGGGAACCAGAGATTTGAACCCAGGTCCTTCTGCATGCTAATGTGTGCATTCTACCAGGCATACTACTGCCAAGCCTTCCCCACTCCAACTTACAAATTCCCACTTCTTTCAGCCATGACAATCACCGATATACTTTCTGTCTGTAAATTTGACTACTCAGAATACTTCTGATAGTAGATGGATGCAGGATTTGTTCTTTGTGACTGACTTATTTCTCTGATCATGCTGTTCTTAAGCTTCATCCATGTTGTAGCACATGTCAGGATTCATTCCTTGTTACAAACCAAATAATGTTCCATTGCATGGATACACCACGTTTAGTTTATCCATTCTCCTATAAATGGTTACTTGTCTTGTTTCTTTCTTTTGGTTGTTGAGAATAATCCTGTGAACATGTCTATAGAGGTATTTAATTTAATCACATCTTTCAGCTCTTCTGGGTACAATTTGTGGCATTTAGCAGCAAATCACATATTTGACAGTGGTCATAATTAACCATAGCCGATAGGCTAGGAGTATAGTCAGCTACACCATCTTAGTCTGTGTGATTAATCTATAATGTCACACAGTGACATAATCACCAAATACCTATTTCTCAGAACAAGTTCTTGTCATTTAGAAATACATGACTTTGGACTCAGGAGTAGAATTGCTGGGTTATATGCTAATTGTGTTTTTAATTTTTTGAGGAACAACCACACTTTTCCCACAGTGTATGCCTCCTGTTACATTCCCACTAGACATTCTCCAGGGTTCCAGTGTCTCCACATCTTCTAAACACTTGCTTCCTCCCTCCTTGCCTGCCAGCCTACCTACCTATGCCCTGAAGGTAGCCATTATCCTGAGAAGTATGAGTTGATGCCATATTTGCAATTTTGAGTTGCATCTTCCTGATGTTGACTCACCATCTTCTTCATATGCTTTTTGACCACTTGTCAATCTTTTTAAAGAGAAATGTCTTTTTAAGTTCTCTGCCCATTCAAAAATATTGAATTAGTATTTAAGTGGCTTCCTCGGTAGTTTTTAGTGGTTATTCTGTTACTTCTTAGGGCACTTATTGTATATACATTGGACCTTCTTTACCTAGATTCTCTCTTTCTCCTCCTCCTCCTCCTTCTCTCTCTCTCTCTCTCTCTCTCTCTCTCTCTGGGGCTGGGCAGTGGCACACCTGGTTAAGTGCACATTGTATGAAGCACAAAAACTGTGCAAGGATCTGGGTTCAAGCCCTCAGCTATCCACCTGCAGGGGAGATGCTCTACAAGCAGCCAAGCAGCTTTGAGAGGTCTGTCTTTCTCTCAGTCTCTCTATCTCACCCTCCTCTCCCAATCTCCCTCTGTCCTATTTAATACTCTCTCTCTCTCTCTCTTTTTCATTGCTACTATTATTAAACTTTTCTCTCTACCCAAATTTTTATTTGTCATATTTATGTTTAAGATAGATTTCTAGTTTTATAGTTGAAGCAGGTCTTCTGTTTTCATAAACTTTGACCACCTGTCAACCTGTCTCTGCTTCCTCACCCTTCTTTGTCCCGATTGTCTCTCCTCTCAGTTTGGAATCAGAGTCCTCAGAGCTCCTGCAGTTTTACTGTTCTTTACTTGTCCCAGCACTTTCCACTGGTGGGTCTGGATTTCTCTGACTCTGGGGTGTTTTCCTGTTTTCCCTCGGCTGCCTGCCACTCCCCAGTCCTTTCATCTGAAGGAAGATGATTCCTTTGTTTTGCAGTGTCATTGCCTAGGGTGGTCCCTTGAGCACTGCAGGCCTTTGCTTTGAATTTCTATTCTCAAGTAATTCCACTATTTGCCATATCAGAAGTTTGTTAAATTTCATTGCATGGTTCTCGTGACAAAAGCAGCAGCATCATGTTGTTGACTCTCTGTGGCATTTAAATGTCTGTAGTGATGTGGAATTATTACATATACTTTCATTGTTTCCTAAGGGCAAACACCTTTTCTTGTATAGGCAGATTCAATGACGTCAATCCTAATGCTCAGGACTTAACACGTGGGATTAACACAGACACTGTGTTTGGCTGTCTGTTAGCAGCACTGGATATTGCATTTACAGTGCCCACTTTTGCCTAATGCCATAACAATTCTGCCTTTTAACTTTATCAAGAGAGTTTGCATTGTGTTAATAAAATAAAAACATGAGAGCCGAGTGACCTTTGGCTACTATCTTTAGTTGTAGTCGAAATGATTTATCACTTACTCAATGCCTGCAGCATTAGACCTGTGACAGATCTTCTCTTACAAAGACTGCCCTTTCTTAAGCAGCATTTTTTTTTCTTGTTGCTTAATACATGCTAAGTATGTGCTCTACCACTGAGCTTCATCCCTGGCCTAAGCAGCATTTCATTTAGTGGTGAAAAGAAAGGTGGGGGCGGGAAGAAATGCTTTAATAAATTTATCTCCTAGTGACCTTGGAGGTGACATAGTGGATAGAGTATTGGGCTCTCAACTCTCAAAGTGTGACATTTGGAGTTTGTTCTCTGGCACCACCAATGCCAGAGTGGTGCTCTGATTCTTTCTCTTCCTCTCTCTCATAAATACATTTTTAAAAGCTAAAAAAAAAGTAGCTTCCATAAATTTTCTAACTGATGATAGCTACATTCACCACCCCTTTTTATATAGTTTTCTTCAGTATCACACAGTGTAAGTTTAAGTGCTTTCTCATTTATACTGTGATGTTTTCCCCATGTCTATTTTTGTTACTGATGACAATGATTTGGCCTTTATCAAGACAATTTTCATATTCCATACTTAACCCCCCCCTTTCGGTGGAGCTGAGGCTTTGCACATGTTTGATTTCACTACTCCAGGCGATGCCAGAAAGACACACACAGAGTGAGACACACCATAGGATGGAGCTTTTCTTCCAGTGGAGCTTCCCCTGCCTGGTGCTGTGACATTCCCATCGGGTGTCAGGTCTCAAATCTGGGTTGCACCCTACCCAGCCTGGCCTCATGTTCTCATTCTCCTGTGCCCTTTTAGGGCTCACAGGTTAATTTAAAGCCATACTGAACATTACCAGTTCCTTGCTTTTTCTCTGTGGTTGATCACAGAACTTTTTTTTTTTTTTTTTTTTTACATTTTTCTCTCCATCGTGGCATTATATGACTGTAGACATTAAGCAGCTGTTCAGGAGAGTCAGCTGGAACTTTGGACAGAGAAACACTGTCATGCCTCAGTCCAGCTCATCACCCTGTTCTGACTTTGAGCATTTTCCCATCTTCCCCCAAAGCTCTGGCAGTCCTTGCTGATTTTAATTGCACGGCTTAGCCATGTGCAAGGCAGCCTTCTGTCCACAGAATAATGTTTAGCTTGAGCTCTGCATCACATTGTCATCCTTTTCTTTTCTTTTTTTTTTAAAGACATCTGATGAGACAGGTATTCAGATGTGGGTTGGCATTCAGCCACCTGGTGCCCCTATCACTGGGCATGAATTTGTGTTTGCAGCCAGAAGTTGGGGCTGGCTCTCAGACTAGACTTCTGCTTGGCAGGAAGAAGAATTTCATTTTTTATTTTATTTTTTTGTTGTTGTGTGAGGCACCTCCACTTCAGGACTGTTAAGATGTGAATAAGGTGTCCCTGTGAGACAAGGAAGCTTGGCACTGGATTCAGATATGCCTGCTGTCTGCTCAGAAGCAGACATAATAGTACACCCTCCTCCAGGGGGGAGGTCTCCTCGGGTGAAGGACTAGGACCTTACTAGCAGGGAGGCACAGTCTCTCTTCAGCCTGTGACAGCTCTGGAACCTTCTCTCCCTGCCAATCCCAGGCCAGTCCTGTCTACCCATTCAAATTATTATTATATCTTAATTGAATTTAAAACATGGTGACAAAATGCACCTAACATCAAATCTACCATCTTTTTTCTTTTTTTGCTATCAAGGTTATCACTGGGGCTCAGTGATAAAGGGAGGGAGGGAGGAAGAGATCGAGGAAGAGAGAGGTAATGAGAGATAGAGGAGAGACACCTGCAGTCCTTGAGCATAGCAATGTGTGCATTCTACCGGGTGAGTCACTGCCCAGACCCCAGAATTCTTTTTCATCTGGCAAAACCAAGAAGTCTTACCTGCTAAACAACAGAGTCTTTAGCCCTGACAAGTACCATCTTACTTTCTGTTTGCAGGAATTTAATGACTAACTCTGGGTTGTTTTGTTCCATGTGCCACTTAGTCCTGACTGTGAATGAAAACACTCTTGGATCCCTGTGGTTAATGTTGGCCCCGCTCCCTCCCCTCAAGCCTGCTCTCTGTCTCCTGTCCTCTCTCCACGAGCCCTCTTACTGGCCTTTTCTTCTTCTAGCATTTGTCCTTCTTCGGTAGCCAGTCCACAGCGTCAGGTTGAGCCTGATGTAAAGTTTCGAGACCTCCTTTGAATCTGGAGAGGTGGCAGTCGTTGACTATGTGGGTCATAGTCTGTCTGTAGCCGCAGGGGCAGTTCGGGTCGTCTCTGGCTCCCCAGCGATGGAACATAGCGGTGCACCGGCCATGGCCTGTTCGATAGCGATTGAGGAGGGCCCAATCATAACGTGCTAGGTCAAAGCCGGTTTGACGCTTGCAGGGGTCTGTGATGAGGTGTTTGCTCTTTACCTCTGCTGACTGCCAACTCTGTTTCCAAGAGACTGGAACAGAGAAGTTCAGTGTATTCATAGGGGACCAGATTGGGTGACGAGACGTCAAGCGTTGGACAGGGTGGGCGAAGATATCCGCGTATATTGGCAGGTCCAGTCGAGCGTAGACATGGGAAATGAACTTAGATGATGCCGCATCCCGACGAATATCTGGCGGGGCGATGTTGCTAAGAACTGGCAGCCATGGAACCGGGGTGGAACGGATGGTTCCAGAAATGATCCTCATGGAGGAATATAATTTGGAATCGACCAAGTGGACATGGGGGCTACGGAACCATACTGGGGCACAGTATTCTGCAGTGGACTAGCATAATGCCAGAGAGGATGGCCTTGATCTTCAGGAGCACAAGCTTCTGGGGCAGGGACCAGATTAGCTGAGTCTCTAGGGTCAAACCTGCTCCTTGGCAGGTGCTACCTGGGGACTTCCAGTACCAGCCAAGTGACTGAGGAAAGGAGACCCAGCCTCCGCAGAGAAACTGCCACCTAGCCTCAAAGGCAGGTCTGCTGGGCCCCATGGGTCTTTGCCAGTGTCTGCCTTTTATTGTCAGCGCTGGTCTGCTGGTCCACCAGAGTCCAGGAGTGTGTCCTCCTCAGGCCAGGGGCCTTGGAGCTACCCCGGCTCTGTCCTTGTGAGGTGCCAGCTGGATGCTTTCAGTGGGCTTGGTTATTTTTAGCACTGTTTTATTCCCATCCTCAGATTCTATTTCTAGTCTCTAGGATATGGTCTAGGAGAACTGTTCAAGGGTAGAGGACTAATGTGTTGTCTGCTCTCCATTTATTTGAGAGATAACTTCTGTGCTTGTGTTTAGAGGAAATGGGAAATTCCAATGCTGTCATCTCTCTGAGTCCTGATTGGCTCCTGAACCCCAGGAGACTACACCTCAGTTAACAGCATCATGTCTTTTTATAAATTGGCATCTTTGCAGCCTGGGGTGTGTATGCAGTGGATAAAGCATCTGATTCTCAGGTGTGAGGTCTTGAGTTTGGTCCCTGGCATTGCATGTGTCAGAGTGATGCTCTGGTTTTGTGCCTCTCCTCCTCCTCCTCCTCCTCCTCCTCCTCCTCCTTCTCTCTCTCTCTCTCTCTCTCTCTCTCTCATGTTAATAAATAAACCAGCATTCTTAATGCTTAAGAGCAAGGGAATGGGAGATTTGTTAGTTAATTCTGAAATGCCAGGTGACTACAGATGGGAATCCCATAACCATTCTCTTTTTTTTTTTCTTTTCCTTCATTTCTTCTTTCTTTTCTTCCTTCCTTCCTTCCTTCCTTCCTTTCCTCCTTTCTTCCTTCTTTCTTTCCTTCTGTCCTTCCTTCCTTCCTTCCTTCCTTTCTTGATTTCTTCTTTTCTCTATTTTTTTATTTGATAGGACAGAGGGAATTGAAAGGGGAGCATGGGACAGAGAAGGAGAGTCAAAGAGAGACACTTGCAGCACTGTTTCACCATTTATGAAGTTTCACCCCTGCAGGTGGGGAGTGGAGCCTTGAACCCAGGTCCTTGGGCATGTGCATACTCAACCAGGTGTGCCACCACTTGGTCCCCCAAATAATTCTATACATTTAGAGAGACAGACAGAGGGAGCGAGGAGACATCACAGCACTCCACCACCATCCATGGAGCTTTCCTCACACTGTCAGTGGTGCTCCTATGGGGTAACAGGGTTCAAAGTCAGCACCTCATGTATGATTGGGCTGCACTCTACTGGGTGAGCTATCTCAGTGGTGATGGTGATGAAATGTTGCTGAAATTTCCAGGAATACTTTGGGACTCTTGTCATATGTGAAGAAATTGAGTTTCTCACTGCTTGGACAGGTGGGGGCTTAGGATATTTCACTTATAAAAAGGAAAAAAGGGGGGGGGAAGGGAGCGATAGAGAGGGAAATAGAAAGATAGATGCTTGCAGACCTGCTTCACCACTTGTGAAATGCCCCTGATGTAGATGGAGAGCAGGGGGCTTGAACCTGGGTCCTTGTGCATGGTGATATGTGTGTTTAATTTTTCTTTTTAAAAACATTTATTTATTTATTATTAGAGACAGAGAGATATTGAGAGAGGAGGGGGAGTTAGAAAGGGAAAGAGAAGCCCTGCTTCATCACTTGTGAAGCTTTCCCGCAGGTGGGGACCAGGGGCTTGAACCTGGGTCCTTGTGCACTGTAATGTGTGTGCTTGACCAGATGTGCCACCACCTGGCCCCTGATACACTACTGAAACCAAACGGCAGAATTTCCAGGCTATAAGTAAACATAGAGGTGGGGTGGCAGTTTTTCTAGAGCTCTTAAGTTCAGTGCCCTGTAGATTCTGAAGCATTTGGACTTGAGACAGGAAAAAGAATGGAGGTCTTTTTTTTTTTTTTTAAATTTATTTATAAAAAGGAAACACTGACAAAAAACATAGGATAAGAGAGGTACAACTCCACACAATTCCTACCACCAAAACTCCGTATTCCCTCCCCTCCCCTGATTTAACTTTAACTTCAACCCACCTAGTGCTTCCTGCTGGGGGAAAATGAAAATGAGCTGGGAGTCCATTTCTACAAGGATAGAATGGTGATAATGAACTTAGCCTGTGGGAAAGTGCGGTCAGAGAGAACTGACTGGCATAGTCTGCCTCCACACACTTATCACACACTCACTGTGTGTTAATCTCCCTTTGCCCCTCCCTGGCCTGAGCAGTGTGTGAGGGCCTGCTGCCTTTGGCTGGTAAATACATCACTGAGTTTCAGCAGAACAACTGAGAATCTCTGCAGTACTCTTTGCCCTTCTACTTAATACCTTTCTGTCATTTCCTTAAATATTTATGGGTGAAATCACTGTGTTCTATAAGCATTTCTATTGGAAAACTGCTCTTAATTATTGGAGGATGTCTCAGGTTTTGTCTTTAAATCAAGAAGAGGTAAATTCTGTGGCAGTCTCTCTTTTCTGTCAAAATAAAATTAATCTGTACTTGTAAGTACAACTTATATAGAACATGAAGGAAATGGAGCTCAGGCTCAAGCATTTGTCAGAGCAGAGTTTGTGGTTCAGGTGAGAAAGTGACTTTTTTTTTTTTTTTTTTTTTTTTTTTGCCACACCAGTGGCTAGTCCTCAGTGATGGCAGCTTTGGGGAAGTTGCTGGAACAGCCGGTGTTGGAGCTACTGAGGCAAGTGTGTGGGATGCACCAGATCTGCGCTTCCTGCCTACGGTTCTGAACAGATGCCGAAGTCGTCACATGCGTTTGCTCCGTAGTGTGTCTCAGTCCTAAACACCCCCCATCTCCTCCACACGGAACCGGGCCTTAACCTTGCGGGATATGTTTAAAATGCACTGAAAAGTTTCAGGAAGCACAGGGTCACATCTTGAGCACACCTGGCATGCATGGGGCCCTGGGTGCAATCTCCACACTGCAAGAAGTGAAGGAGCAGGGCTGTACTCTTACTTTCTCTCTCGGTAGAAAATAGCAAAAGAGAAAAAGACTGAGTCTGACATCTCATTCTGGAATACAGATGCATTTTTCTAGTGCTTCCCTCTCCTTGGGGGTCTGCAACAGAGCTGAGCTTGGAAGACGTGAGCAGAAAGGACAGTCCTAACCAAGAGCTTTTTTCTTTTTTGCCACCAGGGTTATATTGGGGTTTTCTGTATTAGCACTATGGTGGTATTCCTTGCAGATCATATGGTTTTCTTTAGTTACAGGGCAACACACACACACACACACACACACAGAGACAGAGAGAGAGGTGAGGCATTACAACATTGCCCCACACTTTTTAAGGCTTTCTTGAGCCTTAAATAGGTGTCATTATTTTTTAAGCTAAATTATTTTAATGAGAGATAGTGGTAAATGTACACACACACACACACACACACACACACACACACACACACACACACGGAAGTCTTTTGCAGAACCATTATGCTGTCTTCCCTGCCCACTCTGCCACTCTGGAAGCTTCCTTATGCAGGTGCTCCCATATGATGGCTGGGGGCCCGAACCTGAGACTTTTTCATAGGCAAGTATGTGCTCTACTAAGTAAGCCATCTCTTCCTTCCCCCAACCAAGGTTTTTTTAAATTAGTAATTTAATAATGATTGACAGGATTGTGGGATAAAAGGGGTACAGTTTCTGACACCAGAGTTTCACATGCTATCCTCATTGTTGGAAGCTTCCCTATTCTTTATCCCTCTGGGAGTATGGACCAAAGATCATTATGAGATGCAGAAAGTGGGAGGTCTGCCTTCCGTAATTGCTTTTCCACTGAACATGGGCGTTGGCTGGTTGATCTGTAGTCTTAGCCTGGCTCTCTCTTTCCTGAGTTTGTTAGGGGTCTGGAGAGGACACATTGGTGAGGTCGTCTGCCCAAGGAAGTCAGGTTGCCATCATGGTAGCATCTGCAACTTGGTGGCTGAAAAGCATTAAACTATAAAGCAGAACAAATTGTTTAATAATCAGGAACCTAAAGGCAAGAATATAGCAGATGAGACTTGGGGTCTTCATGTTGGAAGAAGCTAGGAAGTCTATTTTAGGTATATTCCAAGGAGCCTTTGACTTTACTAATTTTTGCCTGATGCCGATAGCGTGCAGGTGGGCTAAAAGTACTGTCTAGGAGGATTTTGTCAGAGTCCCACCCAAGACTCTTACAATGAAGAAAGTTCTGATACAACTCAGGGACTTTATATATATATCCCTTAACCCCACCCGAACCTCCGCTCCCCGTGAGCTTATCAGATGGAATCCAGGGCTGAGGAGGCTGAGTGTAAGGCTGGTTGTGAGAAAAGACCCCCGCCTGGTTTCCTCTCCGCCTTTCTCTGAGCAGGTGACTGCTGCAACACTGCTTCATTAACCCCACTCCGAATTTCAGTTTTTCTCAGACGCCGCATGGACATAAAGTTGCTGTGCGTTAGAGCTCTTGCCAGATCTGAAATGAGCTCTAAGGCATGTTAATGCCGCCTGAACTGGAAGGTAGAATTTTTATTAGTCTGTTTGAAGTCGATCACATTAGTAAGTCCCTCTGAATGCGATTGTGTGTTAATGATGTCTTTACTATATATATATATTTTTTTTTTTCCTCCTCCCTTTTGTTTGTTGCCAGGCTTTTCACTGGCGTTTCATGTCAGTATGATTCCATACAATCAAAACCTGTGCCTTCATCCTCCTAACAATAGCCACTATAGTTCTCACAGTTTCTCTCTCTCTCTTTGTAAAAGACTTTCATGCTTGGCTCTTCAAAGTCTTTTTAAATTTTATTTTTATTTATTTATTAGATAGAGATAGAAATTGAGTGGGGAGGGGGAGAGGAAGAGAGAGAGACACACACACCTGCAGCCCTGCATCACCACTCGTGAAGCGTTCCCCCCAGCAGTTGGGGACCAAGGGCTTGAACCTGGGTCCTTGTGCACCGTAATGTGTGTGCTTAACCAGGTGCACCACTGCCTGGTCCCTAGTTCTCACAGTCTTAAAGACAGCTTGTTTACTTCTATTTTTAATATAAGTTCATATGTTTCAGTTCTCTAGATTTCACATATGAATGAAACCATCCAGTAGTTGTCTTTCACTTTTTTACTAATTTCACTCCAGCACCTCCAGTCCCATCCATTTTTGTCCCAAAGGATGCATTATCATCTTTTTTACAGGGTAGTAATCAATAGAGTATATATCCCATAACTTCTTTTTTTAATTTTTTTATATTTATTTATTTTCCCTTTTGTTGCCCTTGTTTTTCATTGTTGTTGTAGTAATTATTGTTGTTATTGATGTCGTTGTTGTTAGATAGGGCAGAGAGAAATGGAGAGAGGAGGGGAAGACAGAGAGGGGGAGAGAAAGATAGACATCTGTAGACCTGCTTCACCATGTGTGAAGTGACTCCTCTGCAGGTGGGGAGCCGGGGGCTCAAACCGGGATCCTTATGCCGGTCCTTGCGCTTTGCGCCATGTGTTCTTAACCCACTGTGCTACCGCCCGCCTCCTTTTCAAATTTTTAAAATATTTATTTATTTTCCGATATCCCATAACTTCTTTAGTCATCTGCAGATGGACATTTAAACTTCTTCCACTCTTTGGCTATTTTTTTTTTATTTAAGAAAATATTAATTAACAAAACCATAGGGTAGGAGGGGTACAATTCCACACAATTCCCACCACCCATTCTCCATATCCCACCCCCTCCCCTGATAGCTTTCCCATTCTCTATCCCTCTGGGAGCATGGACCCAGGGTCATTGTGGGTTGCAGAAGATAGAAGGTCTGGCTTCTGTAATTGCTTCCCCGCTGAACATGGGCGTTGACTGGTCGGTCCATACTCCCAGTCTGCCTCTCTCTTTCCCTAGTAGGGTGGGTCTCTGGGGAAGCGGAGCTCCAGGACATATTGGTGGGGTCTTCAGTCCACGGAAGCCTGGCCGGCATCCTGATGACATCTGGAACCTGGTGACTGAAAAGAGAGTTAACATACGAAGCCAAACAAGTTGTTGAGCAATCATGGACCCAAAGCTTGGAATAGTGGAGAGGAAGTGTTAGGGGGATACTCACTGCAAACTCTAGTGTACTTCTGCTTTCAGGTATATGTTTTGCAGTAGTTTATGGATACGTGTGAACATATGCTCTCTCTCACAGAAACTGGTGTATATCTAGGTTTTGGGACTTTGTTAGAAAGTGAACCACCTGAGATGGAATTAGAGTATACTATGAAAGGAAAGGTCTCACCCGAGTAATGAAGCTGAAGGGTTGTCATTCCACACGTAAAGTCTCTGGACACAGTCTGAAGTGAAGCATGTTGACTTGGCAATCATTGTGTTGGTTAGGTTGTGATCGGCAGATGCAATATTATTTGATATGGATTGGGAGAGGCATACGGGAAAGTGGGCCCTATCCAAGGGTTCCAGGACTGGGGGGAAGTAGGGGCTCTATAGTGGAGATGTGAGGTTCCTGCTGTCTTAGGGTTCAAAAAGACAATCAATAGTTAATGTTATCATCACATTATTTGGTAATTGGGTTAACTTTGAAAAGTCCTTTTGTTAGGGTTTGCTGTACAGTACCCAGTATCTTGTATATAGCTGTGCTATTGGTTGCTTCTGATCTACTTGGTTTAGGCTTTTGAGAGAGTCTGCATATCAATTACACTGCATATATTGAGAAAAGATTCAGTTTGTGTTTTGAAAAACTTCGAGACATACAATTAATTTCCCCACTCCTTGGCTATTTCTTGTGAACAATGCAACGTATGTCCCTTCAAATGAGTGTTTTTGTTCTTTCAATAAATAAATGCCCAGTAGTTGTTTGGCTGCATCATAAGGTAATTCCACCCTTATTTAAGGACTCCCCATACAGTATTCCAAAGTGGATGTGCCAGTTTACAATCCTGGGAAACTTTTTTTTTTTTTTTTTGCCTTCAGGGTTATTGCTGGGGCTTGGTGCCTGCACTACAAATCCACTGCTCCTGGAGGCCATTTTCCCCATTTTGTTGCCCTTGTTATTGTTGCCATTGCTGTTGTTTTTGTTGGATAGACAGAAATCGAGAGGTGGGAGAGAAAGATAAACACCTGCAGACCTGCTTCACTGCCCGTGAAGCGACCCCCCTGCAAGTGGGGAGCCAGGGGCACAAACGGAGATCCTTACTGAGGTCATTGTGCTTGACATATAGGGTCCTTGCTCAGTCTGGAGAGATTGCCCTTCCCTGGGGTATTTAATTCCTGTAGGTGGCACACATGTGCTGTTTATACAGCTCCAGGTAGGGCATGCACCGTACCATGCTTGAGACTGTACATCTGGGTCCAGAACTGTGGACAGCACCAGCTGGTGGACATCATGGACAGTGGTGTTTTCCTCCTCTGTCTGTTTTTCTTTAAGATATGTAATTAAA